>NW_027250304.1:0-28475 GCF_030848795.1 Temnothorax nylanderi | reverse complement strand
CGACTGACTGAACAGTAATTATACAAATGCAAGCAAAGTAAGCGTCACAAAAAAAAAGTACATAAGAGATAAAAATACGAGCTTGCTAAACGACACGCTTAAGCTAGATTATAAATTATGAAATTTTTTGATAACATATTTATAAAAATAAAAATGAAATTAAAACTTTATAAAGTATGTGCTTTATAGAAATTTTAAACAAGAATTTATATGATTTAGTAATTATTCTAATATATTGCTTATTAATTTCCTATGCAATTATAACATTTTGATAATCTTATTTGTTAGATAAAGACTTATTTTTCTCTATTGATTTTTTTCTATTTGCAGGGAAAGAAGAATGTGAAGAATAATTACATAATATTTACAGTAAAATGCAATATAATACAATTATGTATAAACAATTGGTATTATTTAAAATAAAATTGATATTATTATAAAATACTAATTTCTAATATAAAATTAATATTATTTAATATTTGTTTACAATTTTTTCTATCGAATTAATCCCCTTGTCCTTGCCTACCCGAATCCTTACCTACCCGTATTCCGATCTATAGTCCTACCTATATCCATTTTCCTACCTATCAGTTTTATAATCTAATATACAAAACATTAATGAAGACCGCGACACGATTTATAAGGGACCTGATTTGTTGGTTATTTTAGTAGGATACCTGATGAACGAAATATCTCCAAGTGACACGATCACTTGAGATGTGAGAAAAGTGGAATTGGGAGTTCTAACACGCGCTCGATTGGGATTTAATTGCGGCTTTTCCAATCTCGCACTTATGCGAGAAAATATAGAGAAGACAGCCCTTTGGGGCAAATAAATAAGTAAATAAATAAATTATATATATATATATATATATATATATATATATATATATAATCATTTTACATGTTACCTTATTTCACCATTGCAATGTGGTCAATGTTGACCACTTACCTTTAATGTATCCAATCTTCTTTCTTCGGGCCAGATGGACTTACCTTTGTCGCTCCTGGCCATATGCAATCTAGTCACATTTCGACCAGATCAAAAGGAAGGAGAAAAATTCCTTGTTTCCTTCCTTGTCGGATCATTATCGCCGAAAGATAATATTATGTTCGATTCGAATTACACGCGAGCATCGATTGTATCAAAAACAACGAGAAGATAATTTAAAAAATATATGTGTATATTAATTCATAAAACTAACTAACCTAACCTAACTGTACAATAATTCAATTGAACATTGAGAAATATTTCTATCACTAATTCTGTTATCTACTTGAGAATATTGAATAACCGTTTTTTAAATTTGGAATTGTAATCAAGTACCTACATAAAAAAATTTTACTTCACGTTATATATAAATACCTTAATTATATCTCGCAAAAAATTGAAATTTATAATGCGGACAAAATTAAAAAATTAATAATCGGAAAATTTCTCGATAAAAACCGACCGCGAAAACCGACCGATACAAACGGAAATACAAAGATGCGTGATTGTGCATGTTCATGCGACACCTATTGAATGAAAATGTATCAAGTAAGATACATAAAATAAATGACGTGAGATTCGAAAAAAAGAAAATTCCCGCACAATTGATATTATAATTAATCATTAATCGCGTTATTATAATTAAATAATATAATATGATTGCAAATCTTTATAAACTTATATATCGATATAAATATATCTCGTCATATTTTTCATTTTTTACCAAAATTTTTTATATAATATATTCATGTATATTACTGTAAAATTGAATATATATAATTGTATTATATATGATCGATTCTAAAATATTTTAAGTTTCAGCGTTTCTCGACAAAATATTTAGAATCTCACGTCATATATTACTTGACCGGCATAAAGCCAATTTCTCAATCAAAAATAGATGGATATGTTACAAAAAACATGCGTGGACAATTTATTAGGAGAATTATCATACAACTGTAAAAGTTGTATAAAAAGATATATAAAAATTTCATAGAAAGCCAAGGAAATTAAAAAAAACTAAGGAATCTTTTAAAGAAATCTATGAAAAGAAAAAGAGAGAAATAAAGTCGTAATCTCATGATAATTACAACTGGATGTTACGAGTGAAATTTAATGAAGGAAATTTAATTAGGGAAGAATATTTGAATTGTAAGAACTACGTCCGAGTTGAAATTTATGCTTGTTTGTAATTCGTAATTGTTCAGGTGTACGATGTTTCAGTTATCTGATGATCGAGCACATTAATATTCAACAGAATCGCATTACTAAAGCAAACAAAAAACGGAATAAAAAGAGTGATTCTGATTTTTCCGTCGCGATTCTTCTAGCAACGAAATTAAGATAGGAAACTTTTATGAAGAATACATATTTAAATACATATTAAAAAAGCGGTAAAAATTTTGAAAACATTTACCAGGTGAATTAATACTCAATTCTTCATTCCACAAGCTTGATGAAGAATTTGATGTAGAAGCTAAATTTAGAGATGTAGGCAAGTTCACTTGTTGTATTGCTTGAGACTTTGGATGTTTCTTTTTATAATTAGTAGTAGTTCTAAATAAAAAAAAATGGTGCAAGTAGAAACTTGCACATTGCTTCCTCATAGAAGAAGCAGAGATTTCGTCCAATCATTAGTTAACGTGAGAAATATATAAAGAAATATATATATATCTATATATATATATATATATCAAAATCTATGTATATAACGTTTTTCTATAAGACCCGTATTCAAAAGGAAATATAATCTGTGAAACAAGCAACTTATTCAGTCATTTTTTTAATTGACAATTAGAGATATTATTTCTAAATGCTTGTTTCACAGATCAAATCAATCGAACAAATATGTCGAAAAATTTTTTTAAAAAGAACCCCTTTACCAATTATCGCCAAATTCAATACCAACTTTTCTTAAATGATACTCTATCAATTAAAAAAAAATTCAGCCCGATATCTCAATATTTACGAAAGTTAAAACAATTACGGCCATTTCTAAAAAAATTCAAAATTTTTTTAACTAGAAGTTTCTCGTCCATACCATCATCTAAAACTATTTAAAGAATATATTATTGTTTATTTAAAAAAATTAAATTATTATTTATTAAATTATTATAATTATTATTAATTAAATTATTATATCTATATAATAACTTATTAATTATTACTTTTTCTAACTTCTTCACTCATTTCATTCACTTTGTTGTTAAAATTTTCCATTTCAATAAATATAAACGTTAAATATCTTTTAAAATATATATTAAAGTACATTCAAACGTCTCGGTGACAGATTACTAAAATGACTGACATATAATATGTGAAATTATCAGCTTATACAGTCTTTTTTGACTGATACTCTATATAAAATTACATATACAACTTATACATGTAACTTTTTGAGCAGAAATCCATAACTCCTTCATCGATCTTCGCCAAATCTTAAGAACAATGTGCAAGTTTCTACTTGCACACTTTTTTTATTGTGATTTTAAATTTGCAAAATTTTTTTAAAAAAGAACCTCTTTACCATCATCATCACCCCAAAAACAGCTCGATATCTCAATATTTGCGGAGTTAGAGCAACCACGGACATTTTTAAAAAAATTCAAATTTTTTTAAAAAAGAACCCCTTTACCGATTGTCGCCAAATTCAATACCAACCTTCCTTGAATGATACTCTATCGATTAAAAAAAAAAACAGCTCGATATATCAATATTTGCGGAAATTAGAGCAACCACAACATCAAATGTGCACATACATACATACATACACACACACATACAGACATTTTTTGTAGGCGATATTTCGACGTTTTACAACAATCTGAACATATTGGCAGAAAAAACTCAAAAACCAATCTCTTCGTTGGTTTCTTCTACCCCCTATTTCATATATAATTCATTTAAATTTGATTGACTAGACCCAACTTTATGCGCAATCAAAGGTTCATATATGAAATTCACGAAAACAAAGCTTCCTCTATGAGGAAGCAAAAATCAACTTTTAGACTCCTAAATTAAATCAAAGCGAAGTAATCATAAACTTTACTGATTGTTACAGTCGGCGATATCCATCCGACATTCAAATCGGCGTTGGAAGCAATCATCTTCAGTCTCAAATTATATACACCGCAGATGCTCTAATAATACACGATAATTACAACAAGGCGCAACACCTTAATGACATTGGTTTAATTAAACTATCGAAAGACATCACATTTAATAAAACCATCACATCGACAGCTCTAATATCTAACAACGAGGATTTTGAAGGCGTTAAATTGCAAGTCTCTGGTTGGGGAAGACTCTGGGTAAATATATAAGAAATATATCTCATATCTCATTTAAAATTATCTACCAAAATTATCTAACCAAAATTTATACAAGGGCGAGTTTTGACAAATATTATTTTACAGCTCTCGAGAACTTTCAAGGACGATATATTATATTCTTTATCATTTCTATATCAAAACTAAGGTATCAGGCATTAGTTTAAAACACTTTATTTTCAGGCGGGCGGCCCGATTCCAGTACGCCTGCAACATGTCACAGTAACAGGATATTCTCGAAAGAGATGCGCTGCGATATACCCACACAATATCACCGATGGTCATATATGCACCCTTGAATCGATGGGTAAAGGAGTTTGCAATGTAAGTATATAATTGTAAAATAAATTGTGCACGCGTTTATCTTATAACAACCTTTATCCCGCTAAAAATTATAAAAAAGTTTAGTAAAAAAAAGAGTAATCGTCGTTGCTTTATCTATGTTGATATCAGATTGATAAGGAATGACGAATGACATTTCTATCGTTCAGATAATTTGTTAGAACTAGTTCTGATAGAAAAGCGGTTAATTGCTTTACAAAAACAACTTTAAAGTGACGATTATTAACGTCACGCGCTGATATCTAGAGAATCAATATTTCGATGAAAAATTCTGGCGAATATTACTACATTAAATACGCTATCTCCGCAGGGTGATTCCGGTGGTGCGCTCACTTACGAAGACAAACTAGTTGGCATCGTGTCTTTTGGTGTTCCATGCGCCGAGGGCGTTCCAGATGTGTTCACTAAAGTGTACTACTACAGAGACTGGGTCAACAAATATATTAATGCAGGCTGCAACCAACAATTAAACATCCTTCTCGGACTTTTTACAACGTATCTGTGCATACATTCATTTTTGTAGATACGTATATTTTATTGCGCGCGTCTGTGATCGGTTAATTTTAATTATTGATGAATATTGCATAAGGATGTAAATAAAGATCTTAAGAAAAAATTGTATCGTTACGGATAATGTTTTATAAGTTATAAAATTTCTCTTCTATTACATGTAATATGTATATCTATATACAAAAATATATTACCCAAGTATATTTCGATATGTACGAGATTGAAATTAATTTATTGAACGTATAATTTTTCCTAAGATTCTTTGAAAAACATACAAAGAATATTTCCAGAATACTTCCAGAAATTGTGCATAAAGTTAACATTGCGGCATATCAAGTGCGTACAAAATGTCGGATATTTTAATGAATAATTAAAACATTATACTTTAAAACAAATAAAGCTTTATTTAATCAAAATAAGCTTCATTATCATCAATACATTTACCCTAATAATTTTACAATAATATATACAATTTCTAAAAAAAAATGTATCTTTAAAATCAATTAATTGTCTTACAGCTCTCTCTCTCTCTCTCTCTCTCTCTCTCTCTCTCTCTCTCTCTCTCTCTCTCTCTCTCTCTCTCTCTCTTCTCTCTCTCTCTCTCTCTCTCTCTCTCTCTCTCTCTCTCTCTCTCTCTCTCTCTCTCTCTCTCCTCTCTCTCTCTCTCCCTCTCCCTCTCTCTCCCTCTCCCTCTCCCTCTCCCTCTCCCTCTCCCTCTCCCTCTCCTTCTCTCCTCTCCTCTCCCTCTCCCTCTCCCTCTCCCTCTCCCTCTCTCTCTCTCTCTCTCTTTCGATAAAAAAATTTTACTTAGAAGAAAATTTAAGTAGTAGAAACTAAGACTCTTAGAATACCACTATCAATTAAAACTTTATCATGTGACTTATTTTGCAGAGAAAAATTTCCACGTTAAAATTTCTAAAACTAACACTATACTGTTCTTTATTAACATTGTTTTCTCTAAAAGCTCTGTTAATATTGCGAGTAGCTACAGTAGCATTATTTCCCAATTTAAATTCATATAAGAAAAACTATACATATTTCATTAAATTTCATAGTTATTTTGAACTTTAAACAATAAAATCAAAACGCGTGTTTAAAAAAAGCTTTATGAACACAGGAATAATAAGCGTAACTATAATTATTATAACTATTATAAGCAATTAAATTGTATATAATATTTTTCTATAAAACTAATAATATGACTGAAACATACCAATACTTTCAATTAGCAAAATCCAACATTTCACATGCACCAACCTAATAGACAGCATATCTATTTTATACATTTCAAGTCAATTGCATTAGTATCAAGACGCAATAAAACAATAAATATATATATATATATATATATATATATATATATATATATAAATTTTAAACTCTCGACAGGTAATAGACAGTTCATTACTTATCAAAGGCAATTAAATTACTCATTAGTTGATAAAGTTACTCAGTTTTGATTCACTCCTTAAAGCGAATTAACTTGGCGCTGCTAGACCTCGAAATTTTAAATAAATAAGGATAACAATAAATAAAAATAATTCATAGAAGAATGCGACGGGAGTAACAAAATGATTATCAGCGTGGTGTGGTAGTTGCGAGCGAGTGATATGGGTGTGCGTGACGACGGCGAATATATGGCGGCTTATAATTAAGTATAGGATAAGTTTATTATTTATTAAAATTTCCAGGTCTAGCAGCGCAAGTTTTTTTATAAGAAAAATTTATGTCTTGTAGAAAATATTTTTATTTTGTACTATCTCTGTAATTCTTGGTGATTAAATCTTTTATTCCTATTGAAAAAATACATATATAAACTTTGTATTTAAATACCTGTATTCCCTCGTTGGATTTAAATATTTAATAAATATTTTTATTTTGTACTGTTCCTCTGTAATTCTTTATGACCACTAAAAAATACACATGTAAATTTGTATTTAAATATCTTGTATTCCCTTGTTAAATTTAAATAAAATTTTTTAATCTTATAAAATTGTGTATCATACATTCTTTTTCTAATTGACACCATGTAAAGATTTTTCAAAGTAGTGCAACAATTATTTTTTGAGGCAATATATATGTTCTCTCTGTAATTGGCGCTGTAATTTAAAGAGATATCATTTCTTTTTTGTAATTGTAATAGATCACTTGACGCGCGACTCTCTTTTGATAAGGTAACATATTTTGTGATGTGTATCACTTGGGTTATAATTTTTTGGAAATAAAGATACTACTGCTTAGATTTTTTCGAGATTTTTCGAGATACAAAGAGTACGTCTACCACTTGGTTACTTAGGTTTTTTCGAGGTATAATACTACCACTTTCTTTTTTTTTCGAGGTAACAAACATATACACTACTATACGTGTACTTGGCGCCTTTCTTACCTTTTTTTTAAGAAAGGTAATTTTGTACGGATATCACGCCCTTTTTGTAGTATTACGGCATTTTATAAACAGTATGTACAGGGTAAAGCTATTTGGAGGTATTATACTACCACTTTGTTTTTTTTCGAGGTACCAACATAATACATATACACTACTATGCGTGTACTTGGCGCCTTTTTTTACCTTTTTTTAATATCTAACTACACCAACTTGAAATCAATCTCAGTTTTTGTTTAATAATTATTTATTATTTCCAGAATAATCCTTAAACTTGCATGACTAACCCAAATTAAAGTGTTTTTAAAGATATTTATTTTAAATTATTACACACAGTCCGTTTAGTCTAATTCATAATGTATTTCAGTACGTTATAAGAATTGTATAATCCTTATATATTATGAGCTTTGTATTTATCAAGGTTGTCCGCAGGTACATTTCGAATGGGCAGTGAAACTAAACCGTTTTACTTTAAATTTAATTGGACTTTGGCCTAATGTCGCACGAAATCCTCGGCCGAAATTAATGTGTAATTTTCGAGTGCTGGTAACTTTGTTGGGATTAATCAGCGTTCTTATTCCCTCTATACATTCCTTGATAAAAAGTTTCGGAAACAGTTTGCTAATGTTAGATAATTTACAATTTACTTACCGTTCATAAGCTGCTTGATTTAGAATCGTGATTTTTTGGTGGAAAAAAGAAGGTAGAGATCATTTGATCTTTATTTATAAGCTATAAAAGTATGGTAAATAACTTAATATAATTGCATAAATTCAGTGTTTAGAGATTAATATTAATAATTTTAAATACATATCGCATAACTTACATAAATAAATAAATTTATATTAAAATACATTTTCTTTCTATATAGATAGTAGACCAGGTACTTATTAAATATTCATGAGGTTATTTTTATTTTAGTGTTTTTATATTTAATTAAATTTTAAACAACCTTTTAATTAAAATATTTGTGTCACAAATTTGATTTTGTTAATTATTTTTCATATAAAAATAATATGACAAATTATAATAAATTTACTTTATATAAATAATAGAGTTTATACGATATTTAGATGCATTAAAATTCGTAGATTACGGAATTAATGTTTTTACTGATGATTTATAATTTTTTTATAATATATACTTTTTAATTACGAAAATATGTGATGTTGTTTCGATATCTGTGTTAAATTATTTTTCTGTGCTTTTTACTGTTTAGGGTTTGAACTTAACATATTTTAATTCAGCAACGCTGTAAATTGTTTACTTTTAAGCTATTGTACCGATATGATAATGATCGCGAAAGATTGGATAAAGTTGAAAAGTGATACAAGAGAGAAGCTTGATGATTCGAAGAGCGCAAAGTGCACGTATAATTATTATTTGCTCCTACTGTGGCAATGGGATTAGCGTGCTTCTTTGTCGCAGTACTGCCCTGCTTTTGGAATATTGATGAGACTTACTCCCACATTACTAACCCAGGAAGGCCACTGCCTTTACAAACTCATTACATTTACGATATAACAAAAAGGCCACAATACAAACTGACATTTATTAATGCAAACCATCTATACAGCTATCGCCCCATGATAGCCTATACTGCAATAGACAATTTTCTGAGTCTTCTGGTTTTTCATATATGCGGCCAGTTAGACATTCTTAAGAATCATTTGCAATATTTGGATAAAAACATAAATTACCACGAAGTTCTAAAGTGCTGCATAGTAAAGCATATCCGTCTGCTTAGGTTTGTTTTCTATAAGATATAACTAAATAGAATCTATATGAAATATGGGATAGAATATATTTAATACATAAAATCTCTTTTACAGGGCTATTGGTGTTATTGAAGATACATATAACACAATACTTCTCTGCTTAGTTACATATTTACGGTACTTTTTGCTTTCTACGGATTTCGGATGATTAATGTAAGTATTTTGAAACTCAAGTTTAAATAAGACATGGTTTAAAAAAATTGACCTGAATTAATACATATATTAGTATTAAATACATTCTGATACAATATTACTATATTCATATGGCACATTATTATAAAATTCCAAATTAGTGTTAAGGTCGTTCTCCGGCTTTCAGTCGTGCCTCAACTTGTATTCTGCTTAAAAAGGAAATTTATTTTACTGAAGTTAATTGTTTATATACAAAATATTACATATAAGAACATCTAAACATAAGAAGTTAACTTTAGGCGTGAGAACTCATGCAGCGTTGCCAAGTAACTGACGCCTCTCCTCTTCTCAAATCGCGTACTTTACGCAAGTATTTCTCGAAAACGAGTACCGCAAGGGTATTGACACTTAATTGCATATTATTTTTATTTTATGGAGCATCATATACTAATTTTTCAAAACATTTAAAGAAAACTTTTTTCACAATTTATTATAATGTCTCTTTTACAATAACTCGGAATAGGAATTATATGTTAAAAGTTGAAACTCTGAAACTCAGTATCTCGATTTTTAATACCCGCAAGAGGTATTGAAAATTTATACCATCGCATAAAGCATACCTAAATTAACGTATATTCACAGTTTCAAGAAAATCTAGAGAAAACCGATTTTCCGGAGAACGACTTAATAAAAATAACTATGTCTTTTCATTTATTTCATAAATTAATTAGCTATTCGACGAAGGAAACGATATGTCCTTCGCTCACATAGTATATTTTGTTCTGTCGTTTTAACATATTTGCAAATATGTGTTTATATTGCGCTCTCGGTGAAATTTTGATGTCCCAGGTTAGTTGCATACATTTTCTTTATGTGTAAATTAAATGTTGTTTAATTAACTCTATACGGACTATTATATGGTAGTGACCTTGAGGCCTTATACCGCGTGGTCTTCCCACCTCGCTAAGGTCGTACCCCAGGGATTGTGTCAAAAACACAATCAAAATTAAATATCGCACGCACAGTACGGTATCGAGCACGTAAATCTCGCGAATGTAAAACTGTACTATTAATACTTTGCACAAATTTGATGCCTCTCCCAGGCCTCCACTTTCTCTCACGCTGCTCGGGGTGTCCCTCGTGTTCCTCGATGCGAAGCTGATGCTCCTTCCTGCGTGGATATTTTCTGTAACATAAAAATAAAACAAATCGATTAAATAATTGTCACGCGCATCGAACATCTTATTCGTTATTCCGATTAATGTTTTCCTAAATTACTTCTTCGAAAAAAGTCTCTACGTTAGAATCAACTTGAATCAAATTTTTCGATTTATTTCTTTAACTAATTATATTCCGAAACACGGTTTAATGTAGCAACTAAATAAAAACAAACGATAAAAGAGATTCTATAATATCTTTAGAAAAAATAAAAAAATAACACTTACCAGAAGTGTTAGTACGCCGATGCCCGATGCCTCTCCTAGGCCTCCACCTCCTCTCAAGCTGCTCGAGATGTCCATCGTGTTCCCTCGATGCGAAGCTGATGGTCCTTCCAGCGTGGATATTTCTGTAACATATAAATAATCGAATCGATTAAATAATTGTCACGCGCATCGAACATCTTATTCGTTATTCAGATTAATGTTTTCCTAAATTACTTCTTCGAAAAAAGTCTCTATGGTAGAATCAACTTGAATCAAATTTTCAAATTATTTCTTTTTACTAATTTATATTTCGAAACACGGTTTAATGTAGCAACTAATAAGGATAAACGAAAAGAGGGATTCTATAATATCTTTAGAAAAAATAAAAAGTAACACTTACCAGAAGTGTTGGTACCGCCGATGCCCGATGCCTATCCTAGGCCTCTCCTCCTCTCAGGCTGCTCGGGATGTCAGCTTCGCAGGATTCCCTCGCTTGCTCCGATGTCATCTTCTGCGTCGTTATTTTCTGAAACATTCAAATGAACGATTCGATTAAGCGTAATGATGTCTCGCGGCGCGGAGAGACCCGCGACGACGCGTATAAGGGAGCGAAGCCGACTGCATAGTCTCGCGGCGCGGTGAGAACCCGCGACGACGCGTATAAGGGAGCGAAGCCGACGACATAGTCTCGCGGCGCGGGTGAGACCCGCGACGACGCGTATAAGGGAGCGAAGCCGACGACATAGTCCTCGCGGCGCGGTGAGACCCGCGACGACGCGTATAAGGGAGCGAAGCCGACGACATAGTCTCGCGGCGCGGTGAGACCCGCGACGACGCGTATAAGGGAGCGAAGCCGACGACATAGTCTCGCGGCGCGGTGAGACCCGCGACGACGCGTATAAGGAGGGAAGCCGACGGACATAGTCTCGCGGCGCGGTGAGACCCGCGACGACGCGTATAAGGGAGCGGAAGCCGACGACATAGTCTCGCGGCGCGGTGAGACCCCGCGACGACGCGTATAAGGGAGCGAAGCCGACGCATAGTCTCGCGGCGCGGTGGAGACCCCGCGACGACGCGTATAAGGGAGCGAAGCCGACGACATAGTCTCGCGGCGCGGTGAGACCCGCGACGACGCGTATAAGGGAGGAAGCCGACGACTAGTATTCTCGCGGGCGCGTGAGACCCGCGACGACGCGTATAGGGAGCGAAGCCGACCGACATAGTCTCGCGGCGCGGTGAGACCCGCGACGACGCGTATAAGGGAGCGAAGCCGACGACATAGTCTCGCGGCGCGGTGAGACCCGCGACGACGCGTATAAGGGAGGCGAAGCCGACGACATAGTCTCGCGGCGCGGTGAGACCCGCGACGACGCGTATAAGGGAGCGAAGCCGACGACATAGTCTCTCCGGCGCGGTGAGACCCCGCGACGACGCGTATAAGGGAGGAAGCCGACGACATAGTCTCGCGGCGCGGTGAGACCCGCGACGACGCGTATAAGGGAGCGAAGCCGACGACATAGTCTCGCGGCGCGGTGAGACCCGCGACGACGCGTATAAGGGAGCGAAGCCGACGACATAGTCCTCGCGGCGCGGTGAGACCCGCGACGACGCGTATAAGGGGAGCGAAGCCGACGACATAGTCTCGCGGCGCGTGAGACCCCGCGACGACGCGTATAAGGGAGCGAAGCCGACGACATAGTCTCGCGGCGCGGTGAGACCCGCGACGACGCGTATAAGGGAGCGAAGCCGACGACATAGTCTCGGGCGCGGTGAGACCCGCGACGACGCGTATAAGGGAGCGGAAGCCGACGACATAGTCTCGCGGCGCGGTGAGACCCGCGACGACGCGTATAAGGGAGCGAAGCCGACGACATAGTCTCGCGGCGCGGTGAGACCCGCGACGACGCGTATAAGGGAGCGGAAGCGACGACATAGTCTCGCGGCGCGGTGAGACCCGCGACGGACGCGTATAAGGGAGGCGAAGCCGACGACCATAGTCTCGCGGCGCGGTGAGACCCGCGACGACGCGTATAAGGGAGCGAAGCCGACGACATAGTCTCGCGGCGCGGTGAGACCCGCGACGACGCGTATAAGGGAGGGAAGCCGACGACATAGTCTCGCGGCGCGGTGAGACCCGCGACGACGCGTATAAGGGAGGGAAGCCGACGACATAGTCTCGCGGCGCGGTGAGACCCGCGACGACGCGTATAAGGGAGGGAAGCCGACGACATAGTCTCGCGGCGCGGTGAGACCCGCGACGACGCGTATAAGGGAGGGAAGCCGACGACATAGTCTCGCGGCGCGGTGAGACCCGCGACGACGCGTATAAGGGAGGGAAGCCGACGACATAGTCTCGCGGCGCGGTGAGACCCGCGACGACGCGTATAAGGGAGGGAAGCCGACGACATAGTCTCGCGGCGCGGTGAGACCCGCGACGACGCGTATAAGGGAGGGAAGCCGACGACATAGTCTCGCGGCGCGGTGAGACCCGCGACGACGCGTATAAGGGAGGGAAGCCGACGACATAGTCTCGCGGCGCGGTGAGACCCGCGACGACGCGTATAAGGGAGGGAAGCCGACGACATAGTCTCGCGGCGCGGTGAGACCCGCGACGACGCGTATAAGGGAGGGAAGCCGACGACATAGTCTCGCGGCGCGGTGAGACCCGCGACGACGCGTATAAGGGAGGGAAGCCGACGACATAGTCTCGCGGCGCGGTGAGACCCGCGACGACGCGTATAAGGGAGGGAAGCCGACGACATAGTCTCGCGGCGCGGTGAGACCCGCGACGACGCGTATAAGGGAGGGAAGCCGACGACATAGTCTCGCGGCGCGGTGAGACCCGCGACGACGCGTATAAGGGAGGGAAGCCGACGACATAGTCTCGCGGCGCGGTGAGACCCGCGACGACGCGTATAAGGGAGGGAAGCCGACGACATAGTCTCGCGGCGCGGTGAGACCCGCGACGACGCGTATAAGGGAGGGAAGCCGACGACATAGTCTCGCGGCGCGGTGAGACCCGCGACGACGCGTATAAGGGAGGGAAGCCGACGACATAGTCTCGCGGCGCGGTGAGACCCGCGACGACGCGTATAAGGGAGGGAAGCCGACGACATAGTCTCGCGGCGCGGTGAGACCCGCGACGACGCGTATAAGGGAGGGAAGCCGACGACATAGTCTCGCGGCGCGGTGAGACCCGCGACGACGCGTATAAGGGAGGGAAGCCGACGACATAGTCTCGCGGCGCGGTGAGACCCGCGACGACGCGTATAAGGGAGGGAAGCCGACGACATAGTCTCGCGGCGCGGTGAGACCCGCGACGACGCGTATAAGGGAGGGAAGCCGACGACATAGTCTCGCGGCGCGGTGAGACCCGCGACGACGCGTATAAGGGAGGGAAGCCGACGACATAGTCTCGCGGCGCGGTGAGACCCGCGACGACGCGTATAAGGGAGGGAAGCCGACGACATAGTCTCGCGGCGCGGTGAGACCCGCGACGACGCGTATAAGGGAGGGAAGCCGACGACATAGTCTCGCGGCGCGGTGAGACCCGCGACGACGCGTATAAGGGAGGGAAGCCGACGACATAGTCTCGCGGCGCGGTGAGACCCGCGACGACGCGTATAAGGGAGGGAAGCCGACGACATAGTCTCGCGGCGCGGTGAGACCCGCGACGACGCGTATAAGGGAGGGAAGCCGACGACATAGTCTCGCGGCGCGGTGAGACCCGCGACGACGCGTATAAGGGAGGGAAGCCGACGACATAGTCTCGCGGCGCGGTGAGACCCGCGACGACGCGTATAAGGGAGGGAAGCCGACGACATAGTCTCGCGGCGCGGTGAGACCCGCGACGACGCGTATAAGGGAGGGAAGCCGACGACATAGTCTCGCGGCGCGGTGAGACCCGCGACGACGCGTATAAGGGAGGGAAGCCGACGACATAGTCTCGCGGCGCGGTGAGACCCGCGACGACGCGTATAAGGGAGGGAAGCCGACGACATAGTCTCGCGGCGCGGTGAGACCCGCGACGACGCGTATAAGGGAGGGAAGCCGACGACATAGTCTCGCGGCGCGGTGAGACCCGCGACGACGCGTATAAGGGAGGGAAGCCGACGACATAGTCTCGCGGCGCGGTGAGACCCGCGACGACGCGTATAAGGGAGGGAAGCCGACGACATAGTCTCGCGGCGCGGTGAGACCCGCGACGACGCGTATAAGGGAGGGAAGCCGACGACATAGTCTCGCGGCGCGGTGAGACCCGCGACGACGCGTATAAGGGAGGGAAGCCGACGACATAGTCTCGCGGCGCGGTGAGACCCGCGACGACGCGTATAAGGGAGGGAAGCCGACGACATAGTCTCGCGGCGCGGTGAGACCCGCGACGACGCGTATAAGGGAGGGAAGCCGACGACATAGTCTCGCGGCGCGGTGAGACCCGCGACGACGCGTATAAGGGAGGGAAGCCGACGACATAGTCTCGCGGCGCGGTGAGACCCGCGACGACGCGTATAAGGGAGGGAAGCCGACGACATAGTCTCGCGGCGCGGTGAGACCCGCGACGACGCGTATAAGGGAGGGAAGCCGACGACATAGTCTCGCGGCGCGGTGAGACCCGCGACGACGCGTATAAGGGAGGGAAGCCGACGACATAGTCTCGCGGCGCGGTGAGACCCGCGACGACGCGTATAAGGGAGGGAAGCCGACGACATAGTCTCGCGGCGCGGTGAGACCCGCGACGACGCGTATAAGGGAGGGAAGCCGACGACATAGTCTCGCGGCGCGGTGAGACCCGCGACGACGCGTATAAGGGAGGGAAGCCGACGACATAGTCTCGCGGCGCGGTGAGACCCGCGACGACGCGTATAAGGGAGGGAAGCCGACGACATAGTCTCGCGGCGCGGTGAGACCCGCGACGACGCGTATAAGGGAGGGAAGCCGACGACATAGTCTCGCGGCGCGGTGAGACCCGCGACGACGCGTATAAGGGAGGGAAGCCGACGACATAGTCTCGCGGCGCGGTGAGACCCGCGACGACGCGTATAAGGGAGGGAAGCCGACGACATAGTCTCGCGGCGCGGTGAGACCCGCGACGACGCGTATAAGGGAGGGAAGCCGACGACATAGTCTCGCGGCGCGGTGAGACCCGCGACGACGCGTATAAGGGAGGGAAGCCGACGACATAGTCTCGCGGCGCGGTGAGACCCGCGACGACGCGTATAAGGGAGGGAAGCCGACGACATAGTCTCGCGGCGCGGTGAGACCCGCGACGACGCGTATAAGGGAGGGAAGCCGACGACATAGTCTCGCGGCGCGGTGAGACCCGCGACGACGCGTATAAGGGAGGGAAGCCGACGACATAGTCTCGCGGCGCGGTGAGACCCGCGACGACGCGTATAAGGGAGGGAAGCCGACGACATAGTCTCGCGGCGCGGTGAGACCCGCGACGACGCGTATAAGGGAGGGAAGCCGACGACATAGTCTCGCGGCGCGGTGAGACCCGCGACGACGCGTATAAGGGAGGGAAGCCGACGACATAGTCTCGCGGCGCGGTGAGACCCGCGACGACGCGTATAAGGGAGGGAAGCCGACGACATAGTCTCGCGGCGCGGTGAGACCCGCGACGACGCGTATAAGGGAGGGAAGCCGACGACATAGTCTCGCGGCGCGGTGAGACCCGCGACGACGCGTATAAGGGAGGGAAGCCGACGACATAGTCTCGCGGCGCGGTGAGACCCGCGACGACGCGTATAAGGGAGGGAAGCCGACGACATAGTCTCGCGGCGCGGTGAGACCCGCGACGACGCGTATAAGGGAGGGAAGCCGACGACATAGTCTCGCGGCGCGGTGAGACCCGCGACGACGCGTATAAGGGAGGGAAGCCGACGACATAGTCTCGCGGCGCGGTGAGACCCGCGACGACGCGTATAAGGGAGGGAAGCCGACGACATAGTCTCGCGGCGCGGTGAGACCCGCGACGACGCGTATAAGGGAGGGAAGCCGACGACATAGTCTCGCGGCGCGGTGAGACCCGCGACGACGCGTATAAGGGAGGGAAGCCGACGACATAGTCTCGCGGCGCGGTGAGACCCGCGACGACGCGTATAAGGGAGGGAAGCCGACGACATAGTCTCGCGGCGCGGTGAGACCCGCGACGACGCGTATAAGGGAGGGAAGCCGACGACATAGTCTCGCGGCGCGGTGAGACCCGCGACGACGCGTATAAGGGAGGGAAGCCGACGACATAGTCTCGCGGCGCGGTGAGACCCGCGACGACGCGTATAAGGGAGGGAAGCCGACGACATAGTCTCGCGGCGCGGTGAGACCCGCGACGACGCGTATAAGGGAGGGAAGCCGACGACATAGTCTCGCGGCGCGGTGAGACCCGCGACGACGCGTATAAGGGAGGGAAGCCGACGACATAGTCTCGCGGCGCGGTGAGACCCGCGACGACGCGTATAAGGGAGGGAAGCCGACGACATAGTCTCGCGGCGCGGTGAGACCCGCGACGACGCGTATAAGGGAGGGAAGCCGACGACATAGTCTCGCGGCGCGGTGAGACCCGCGACGACGCGTATAAGGGAGGGAAGCCGACGACATAGTCTCGCGGCGCGGTGAGACCCGCGACGACGCGTATAAGGGAGGGAAGCCGACGACATAGTCTCGCGGCGCGGTGAGACCCGCGACGACGCGTATAAGGGAGGGAAGCCGACGACATAGTCTCGCGGCGCGGTGAGACCCGCGACGACGCGTATAAGGGAGGGAAGCCGACGACATAGTCTCGCGGCGCGGTGAGACCCGCGACGACGCGTATAAGGGAGGGAAGCCGACGACATAGTCTCGCGGCGCGGTGAGACCCGCGACGACGCGTATAAGGGAGGGAAGCCGACGACATAGTCTCGCGGCGCGGTGAGACCCGCGACGACGCGTATAAGGGAGGGAAGCCGACGACATAGTCTCGCGGCGCGGTGAGACCCGCGACGACGCGTATAAGGGAGGGAAGCCGACGACATAGTCTCGCGGCGCGGTGAGACCCGCGACGACGCGTATAAGGGAGGGAAGCCGACGACATAGTCTCGCGGCGCGGTGAGACCCGCGACGACGCGTATAAGGGAGGGAAGCCGACGACATAGTCTCGCGGCGCGGTGAGACCCGCGACGACGCGTATAAGGGAGGGAAGCCGACGACATAGTCTCGCGGCGCGGTGAGACCCGCGACGACGCGTATAAGGGAGGGAAGCCGACGACATAGTCTCGCGGCGCGGTGAGACCCGCGACGACGCGTATAAGGGAGGGAAGCCGACGACATAGTCTCGCGGCGCGGTGAGACCCGCGACGACGCGTATAAGGGAGGGAAGCCGACGACATAGTCTCGCGGCGCGGTGAGACCCGCGACGACGCGTATAAGGGAGGGAAGCCGACGACATAGTCTCGCGGCGCGGTGAGACCCGCGACGACGCGTATAAGGGAGGGAAGCCGACGACATAGTCTCGCGGCGCGGTGAGACCCGCGACGACGCGTATAAGGGAGGGAAGCCGACGACATAGTCTCGCGGCGCGGTGAGACCCGCGACGACGCGTATAAGGGAGGGAAGCCGACGACATAGTCTCGCGGCGCGGTGAGACCCGCGACGACGCGTATAAGGGAGGGAAGCCGACGACATAGTCTCGCGGCGCGGTGAGACCCGCGACGACGCGTATAAGGGAGGGAAGCCGACGACATAGTCTCGCGGCGCGGTGAGACCCGCGACGACGCGTATAAGGGAGGGAAGCCGACGACATAGTCTCGCGGCGCGGTGAGACCCGCGACGACGCGTATAAGGGAGGGAAGCCGACGACATAGTCTCGCGGCGCGGTGAGACCCGCGACGACGCGTATAAGGGAGGGAAGCCGACGACATAGTCTCGCGGCGCGGTGAGACCCGCGACGACGCGTATAAGGGAGGGAAGCCGACGACATAGTCTCGCGGCGCGGTGAGACCCGCGACGACGCGTATAAGGGAGGGAAGCCGACGACATAGTCTCGCGGCGCGGTGAGACCCGCGACGACGCGTATAAGGGAGGGAAGCCGACGACATAGTCTCGCGGCGCGGTGAGACCCGCGACGACGCGTATAAGGGAGGGAAGCCGACGACATAGTCTCGCGGCGCGGTGAGACCCGCGACGACGCGTATAAGGGAGGGAAGCCGACGACATAGTCTCGCGGCGCGGTGAGACCCGCGACGACGCGTATAAGGGAGGGAAGCCGACGACATAGTCTCGCGGCGCGGTGAGACCCGCGACGACGCGTATAAGGGAGGGAAGCCGACGACATAGTCTCGCGGCGCGGTGAGACCCGCGACGACGCGTATAAGGGAGGGAAGCCGACGACATAGTCTCGCGGCGCGGTGAGGCCCGCGACGACGCGTATAAGGGAGGGAAGCCGACGACATAGTCTCGCGGCGCGGTGAGACCCGCGACGACGCGTATAAGGGAGGGAAGCCGACGACATAGTCTCGCGGCGCGGTGAGACCCGCGACGACGCGTATAAGGGAGGGAAGCCGACGACATAGTCTCGCGGCGCGGTGAGACCCGCGACGACGCGTATAAGGGAGGGAAGCCGACGACATAGTCTCGCGGCGCGGTGAGACCCGCGACGACGCGTATAAGGGAGGGAAGCCGACGACATAGTCTCGCGGCGCGGTGAGACCCGCGACGACGCGTATAAGGGAGGGAAGCCGACGACATAGTCTCGCGGCGCGGTGAGACCCGCGACGACGCGTATAAGGGAGGGAAGCCGACGACATAGTCTCGCGGCGCGGTGAGACCCGCGACGACGCGTATAAGGGAGGGAAGCCGACGACATAGTCTCGCGGCGCGGTGAGACCCGCGACGACGCGTATAAGGGAGGGAAGCCGACGACATAGTCTCGCGGCGCGGTGAGACCCGCGACGACGCGTATAAGGGAGGGAAGCCGACGACATAGTCTCGCGGCGCGGTGAGACCCGCGACGACGCGTATAAGGGAGGGAAGCCGACGACATAGTCTCGCGGCGCGGTGAGACCCGCGACGACGCGTATAAGGGAGGGAAGCCGACGACATAGTCTCGCGGCGCGGTGAGACCCGCGACGACGCGTATAAGGGAGGGAAGCCGACGACATAGTCTCGCGGCGCGGTGAGACCCGCGACGACGCGTATAAGGGAGGGAAGCCGACGACATAGTCTCGCGGCGCGGTGAGACCCGCGACGACGCGTATAAGGGAGGGAAGCCGACGACATAGTCTCGCGGCGCGGTGAGACCCGCGACGGACCGTATAAGCGAAGCGTAATGTCTCGCGGCGGCAGACAACGCGACGGGAGCGCCGGACCCCATTGTACCCTTCACTCCCAGCGAACTGGGAGGAGGGTACGGTGTGCTCGTAGACCCTGTACCTCCCCACCGGGCCCTCCCTTCGGTAAAGCCGAAGGTACTGCCCCAGTGGATCGTTGATACAGGGAGCCCTCTCACCACGGCAAGGTGGCACACCACGAGAGGGACATTTTTTACACGCTTAACTTTATCCGTTGTCCTACCTACCCGTATTACAATTTAGTATTTGTTAATCCATACCTCAAAGTGATCACTTGAGATATGGGAAACGTAGAATTGAGAGTTTTAACGTGCGCGATTGGAATTTAATTGGGGATGGGGATTTTCCAATCTCGCACATATGCGAGAAAATATAAAGAAAATAGTCCTACTTTGGGCAAATAAACAGATCAAATTATTTTGTATGTTAACTACTTTACAAACCTTCAATTCTGGTCATTAATATAGACCTTACCTTATGAGATGTTTCCGTCGTTTCTTCTGACCAAGATTGAACTCACCTATTGAGTTGTTACTGGCCAAATCCATTTTGGTTGTATGTCAGCCAGAAAATGAGAAGGAGATAAATTCCTTCAATGCCGGCTGATTAACAGCGCCGGTAGACGATTATAATGTTGCGGTCGATTACGAATCGTTGCGATCGTTAATAAGCGCGCGTTAATCATATCGGAAAAAAATAAACAACCACGTTGGATCGTTAATAAAATTTTAATTAAGTGACTTAATTTTGCTTTTAATTTTACAATGATACGCGTAATTAATGTATTCGTCCAAGAATTAATACACAGCAGCAATGGAAAGTAAAACAGAATTATATTATCAAGAAATGAAAGAATTTTATGTTAATCGCGTTCTAATAAAAATCGTCGTGATTATATCTCACAATTAGTCACAAATATCTGGATTTCAATAGTACAATGTAGAAACACGAGACAACAGAAATTTAAAAATTAATCGATGACTCGATCAATCAATTATTTATTAATGAATGGACAAACAATGTTTGGTATAAGAGTATAAACCGAATCGCGAACCGAACCGCGAACCGAATCACGAATCGTTACTTAATCTCACTTTAGATATCAAGTGAGATATTCAGACTAAATGACGTGAGATCCAAAGGGATTAATAATTTCTCCATATAATTAATATCGCAATCAATATAATGAATCAAGTTCTTACGCTGTAACATTTGTCTTTACAAATTCTTATATACATATTTATATAAATATTTCGTTATTATAACGCAAATTGTTATCAAATTTATATTTATAATATGACATATCAAAAATACATATATCTACGATTATATTATATATTTTAATGTCATATAATTGATATGAAAACTATCAATTTTGAGATAATTCTACATGAAAAATGATTCTGTCCCGCAATAAAATATTCACTGGATCTCACGTTATTTTATTTTGTTTTGTTTATACAAAGCCAAGCTACATATGGATAGACTATAAATATCGTCCAAGACTATAAATACGATTAACACTTTTTAGTGTGATCTATATATGTATGTACAATAAGGTTCATGTGGAATATATGCAACGTGAATCAAAATATCTTTTGGTCTTTTTCATTTGTAATGCATGCACATTGAGTTTATTAATACATTTTGCTTCTTTGCACCAATTTATGTAATATTTAATCCTGGAGGAATATTTGGAATAGGGAGAAAGAACGAGAGAGAAAAAAGAAAATGAAGAAACACATTTAAATTTTCTTATCTATATAATCAATTAATTTATTTTATTTTATTAAACCTATCTGTACTCCATCTACAGATACTTATAGCTTTTATTATTTCCTAATTCCATAATTGTAATTAAATTATCTATTGTCTATCTATAAAAAATTAATTTCTATTTATTTCAATTGTATATAAAAAATATAAATATTTTTAAAATTTTTATTCTACACGAAAAATAAAAGTCACAAAAAACTTAAATAAAATCTTATATTCGAAAAACGTTATAAAACTTTATTTTAGTTCTTTGTCTTTTTCTGTATTTCTTAATAATTTTAAAAATAAATTTAAAAAATGTAATTAATGTAATAAATCTAAATAATTGATTTTAATATTGCACAAGAAACTAATATCTTTATATATAATAAAATATACATCACCATCATCGTTACTTATTACTCGTGTCCGAGCGTGGTGACTTCTCTTCATATACATGTGTTGCACACGTAGATTATACACATTGTATATGGGACCTACAGTTTAAGTAACGCCGATTCCGAACGGCTATGTTTTTTTCAGAGAAGTGTTCGTGGCAAGAATACTCTTCGGTGGTTTGCCATTGCCTTCCGAGAGGAGAACGAGCGAATAAAATTTTTCTAGCTCTACCGGGAATCGAACACGGGACCTTTGGCTCAATAGACCAGTGCGCTGTCTACTAGGCCATGCTCGTCCTCAATAAAATATACACAGAGAAAAAATAATGTTGTATCAACAGCATTAGTCTAATTGGAAATAATCTTGTTTTATTTTATTAAAACAAAAGCATAATGTATTGAATTAACAAGATTATTTCCAATTAGACTCAGGCTGTTGATACAACATTATTTTTTTCTCCGTGTATATTTGCCAAATTTAAATAATTGCCTATAAATTTCAGGCGACTGGTATACTTCGCATTTTCTGCGATACAAATAACATTAGATGCATTAATAAATAATGCATCGACATAATGTATGTGCTTATGGATGCATTCTCCCGTAAGCACAATAAATAATGATGATGCTCCAGGATTAATTATTTAGCCTAGTCTGATCTAGTCTATCCATTTTAGAGCAACGAATTTGTAAGAAGTCGCATTTATCTTACTATTATATGGATACAATACATAAATATATCTAATATAGGTCTCACAAATTCGTTACCCCATACTATTGTAAAAAATTCGTCACTCACCGATCCGATGCGCAACGGGCGGAGTAATTCGGCCACGTAACTACGATGATACTGTAACAAAAACGAAAGATATAAATTAAAGAGGCGCTGAAAATGATAAATGTTTCAAAAGATACACATAATTTTACGCGCATCTAAATTCGTCTTTCAATTAGATTCACTGATATAATTATCTATTTTCCGGAAAAAATATTTACAAAAATAAATTTTTATAAAATTTTGAATAATTTCTTTTTTTCTAATTAGTTTTAGCTTATCGAAATAAAACTCCGAATAAATGAGGAAAAACTATTAATTTTATGCAGATAAAAGGTGATACTTACCCCAAGGTTGCTCCGCCGGGGCCCGATGTCCCTCTCAGACCTCCTCCTCCTCTCAGGACGTCAGGCCTCCTTCTCTCACCGCACAGGACACTCGCGAGAAACACTCGCGGATAATAAACTACAATCGCGCGCGGACTAATTTTAGTAAAAGTCTTTCTCGCGCGATACTGTACGGCACTCCCGTTTAAAAAAGTCCTTTAGTCCGATTACTTGAACGGCACTCCCGAAGCAAACGCGACGAACCGGCTGCGGTTCGTTCATTCAATTAAATCGGCGGACGAGGGTACGTTAGCTTCCCCGTCTTTAGATTTTTATCCAAGCAGAACGAGAGTTTTGCTTGGGTAAAATCCTCGTACTGGGTACTGAGCCTTCCCACCTCGCCAAGGTTGTACCCATGGGAAGGAAGTACTTTACTCTGTAACATAAAAGCAGGTAATAAACAAATAAAAAGTATAAAATATTTGTATAATTTTATACATATAAAAAATTATACAAATATTTTATACTTTCTATTTGTTAATTATTAAAATCGCGCGATCCGCTTCCGGATAATACGACAACTTCGAACGGCACTCCCGAAAATGCGACGATTTTAATTGTCATATTCGAAAATTCAACGATTTCGAGCGGCACTCCCGAAATTGCGACGCAACGAACCGTTTATACAATTGGCGGCGATTGTGTTTAGTTGCCCTGTTGTTCGGTAAAAACGGAATTGCCTGTAAAAGATAAGATTACGCGTACGTTTAGGGCGGTACTCTACGTAGATAGGGATACGCGTAGTAAGTATACGCGAGAATAAAAATATGCGAGAATAATGCTATAGTTGAAAGCGGATGAAGTACGCGTCGCGTGTGATTAATTTCGAGAGTATCGTGCAAGGTATGGCAAAGCCGCACGATTATTATATTCTAGTAATTACTTGTAATCACGTTTAATTGTAATAAATATTTTGTTTGTTTTACGAAATAGATGTAAGTGCCATGAAGAAATAGCAATGCAGAAAGAAAAGAAGAACCTAAGCCGAGGAAGTGGGCAGATGTAACAGATCGCAAAGTGAGCATTTCATAATCAATTTTAATTAATTGTTACTGATGGAAATAATTATTCATTGGCGCAGTATATCGTTTTTCGATCACTGTATAGTGTAATAGTGTATTGAATGTTTAATACGTTGTCTAATAAATAAAATATTTTAGATTATATTTTAAGATTTTTTTAAATATTTAATAAATTTTTTTGTTGCCTTTTAAAATATGGATAGGTCAGGATAGAGTAGTAATTTGATTCCTTGAATAATTATTATCCCTCGATTTATTGTATGTGCATACAAGGTTGCATAAAATAAAGGAAGCTGTAAAACAGAGTTCATTATAATTGATATGATATATATTATTATTCAATTTGTTCATTTATTGTACATTTATATGCAACAGAACTTCATTAAGCGATAGAATAAATTACTTATTTTAGATATGGATAAATTTCTTGATAAAAAAGTTTAATTGAAAAAGAGAAATTGTTTCAAACTTAATAAAGATTTGTTTTATATTTCTTTTCAAGCTTTGTATGCACAGATAGGATTACAAGATTTTTAGTAGATATAAGATTATTTAATTTCGAGATATGTACATGAATTTCTCGAAGTTCACAGAACAAATATAAGAAAATAACAGGAACTAATAAATAAAGCAAGCTCAATAAAAAGTAAGAACAATGATGAAATGGTTTTCGTGAGAGAAAAATTATGTTCAAAGCTTAATAAAGACGTTACCGCTATATACTTATTGTCAAGCTTTTTTGGCACACATTAAAATTTTTAGGAACTCTAATAAGAACACCATGAGGATATGATATAGAATAGTTTTAGAATATTAAAATACATCATAATTAATTAAATTTTAAAGTATTAATAAACAACGAAAAATGCGGAAAAAAGAGAAAGAGATAAAATAAAACTAAAATAAGTTTATTGATGCTTTTAGAATATACACTTTTTAAATATCTTCATGGTTTTCGTATCTTAATAGACTGGAAGACCAGATAAGAAGAAGATATTTACGTATTGTACATTGTACATATCTGTGTGAAATAAAAATGCATCAGTGTCTGTATAAATATAAAACAAGTATAGGAAATACTTATTAATGTTGCATATTAATAATTTTTTTTAATAAACTGTCAAATTATATGACATTTATAATTTAAAATATATTAGAAGAGCAGAACATAAAGAAAAAGTTTCTTTGTGATATGCATATAATACTCAGGCTTAAAAGTATTATAATTATGTAATAATTAATTTGTTGTTATTAACTAACATGTCACAATATCGATTGATGATTATAATATACATTATTTAACATCTATTTGCTATGTACGAAGTCTAAGGAAAAAATTAATTAATCAAAAATTATTGTTATCTGTGTAAATATAGTATAAAAATTAGATGACAAATCGTTATGCATTTGTAATTACAATTACGCGCAAACTGATTTGTCATCCACTATTGATTATTATAACTCGTAAAACACGTAAAATCTATTTTTATTGTCTAGCAGAAATTGGCTTTTGATTTCTCACGTGCATATATTACATATATAATATTTATCAACTGATATTAATAAATAGGGTACTGATAACCAATTGTAAATATTACAATATATTTAACTGCTTTAATAAACTGCTTAAAAAAACTATTATGGTTAATTAACTACTCTACTCTATAATTTTATATGATATACTTATCTATAATGTTTTTATACACTTAATTGATAATTGTACTTTTTAACTATATTAATAACCAAGGAATAAATGCATAAATAAATAAATAATACAAATCTAAATGTACTTTCGAAACAATGAGCGATGTGACTGAAGAAACGCGATTTTAATTGAACTGAATCTTTTTGAGATCTCAATATTGTGGTTCTTTGTCTTTTGTTTTATGCTGATAAATTCAAATTAATTGTGTGTATTATATTTTTCTAGTATATTATAAAATACTATATAGTTTATGTCCTGCATGCGTACAAATTGTAAAAAGTAAAAGAATTTATATATTCGTTACTAAAATATAAAATCGCAATACCATGTTGTATTTTATCTATTTTTGTCATAATTTTTACAGAATAAAGATTTATCCTGTTTTACAAAATTATAACGTTTCTAAAAACGTTTCTTATTTTTAATTATAAACAAATAGAATCTATTAATATATTAATATTTATTTTTTATGACTAAGCTATTAAATAACACATATTTGTAAAAAATTATAATTTATAAAAAAACAATACGTATGTATCCATGGTAACTAGTCACGCACTTGTCCCTCTTTCTTCAACACGTCAAAACTCGCGATATCCTTTCGGCGGTAATACAAAAATCCGATTTAAGAAATCTCTTATTAAGTTTATAAACGATGATTTTTTAAAAAACAAATGTCGCATTACCTAAATTAGCGCCTAAGCAAAATTAACGATGAAAAAGAGGTAAGCGTCTCGAGAAACACATGTGTCAGATCCATAAATATAAAAATCTCCCATTTCGGAAATTTCCCTTTAGGAAAGTTTTAATCGAGAAGAATTCTGGACATAAAGAATCGTCTGCACGTCCGAGCGCGGCAAGTTTGCAATCTACCACCACGAGTCATCATCATCAGAGACGCTCGCGATCTGTAAAATTGCCATCCGTACAGAATTTGCATAATTCAAATTCGTCGGATAAGGTCGCGAGATTTAAGGACGATCGAATGGTATTACCAGACGAAATGCAGCCTCCGAAAACCAGATTTATTTCTCAAAGCAAATCAAAAGAAGCACACTCGACTTCGTCGCCACGACTCAAAAGTTTCCCTGCCGAGGAGATTAAGAAACTGGACAATCCACCAATGTTCTCGCCTGAGCCAATCGCCGCTTTAATTGTGCAGCAAGATCCTCGAGAAACCGGGACTTTTTACACAAATTTCTCTGCTAGAAATAATAACGGGCATGGTGATGCAATTTCTGTTCAATTATCGCATCAACAATCAAAAGTAAATTTTTAAGAGATTCTTTAAACTTTTATATTACTATACATTAACGCTATGTCATATAAAATTAATTTATGAAATAATAATATCCCGTAAAAAAGAGAGATTATCAGCGCAATCTACATTTTGGTTTACATTAATTTTATATATTTACATTGATCTTTTACCAAAACTATAAATTATATTATTAAAAATTTTACTAAAATTTGACTTTTATATAGTACAGAGATACGCTAAAATAATATTATCAAACAATTTTTATTAATGCATAAATGAATAAAATTAAACAATTTTTATTAATAGTTTATATATTGTTAGCCACAAACTACATGTAGCACGAGTCAGCAACAGGTTGTCGCTAACCATCAGGAGATTTGTCAAACGAATCCGCATTCTGAAAGCTTACTGACTCAACGAATCGCATCTCCCGAAAAACAGGCGCACCGTCCTTTCGTACCAAATATCCTCCAAGAAGCAGTCATCTACGATCGATCACTTCGAACCCCGTCCGCGATAATTAATCAGCCAGTAATTACACAAATCCCTTCGACACGAGTCGCTATGCCGCAAGCGCAAGGATCTTCGAGCGATTCGCGCGCGGTTGTCGACCAAAATCGCAATGAATCTTCCATGCTTCAGAGCCAGTATCAGAAGCAACCGATCAGTGACCGAAATGCAGCCAATTACAGACAAATGTACATGCAAATGCAGCAACAGAAACAAGCAACAATCGTACAAATGCTAATGTATCACCAAATGATCAGACTGCGAATAATTGTCAAAATATTATCACGCTCAGTTTCGTGCTCCATTCCAACAGAATCTACATCAGCTCAATCAGCAGACACAACACAGCGCGTATAATCAACAAATGTTGCCGCGAGCGTTCAATCAAATGCAGCCAATATCCAACCAGCAACAACAATCAACAATACCGCAACAATTCAGGATACAAATT
>NW_027250303.1:0-28482 GCF_030848795.1 Temnothorax nylanderi | reverse complement strand
TGCCTCTCTCTCTCTCTCTCTCTCTCTCTCTCTCTCTCTACGTCTGTCTTTTCTTCGCGTGTCGCGTGTCGCGTGTCGTATGCACGCACGTGTTTTGTGTATAACCGTGTCCGAATCTGTGTGCAAGGGGGACCACCTTCTCCTATCGTTATACCGTTTTGTGCGTCTTCTAACGCTTAACCATCACAATGACCAACGGTGCCTAGTTTACAATTAATATCTTTGGTATCATGCCTGAGTCTTCCGTTTATGAAAGAAAAAAAAATCACTAAACAATTATTTATATAGAATCTCGTTCGGGTACGGGTACGAACTGTTTGTCGTATATCAAACTTAGAAAAAGATTTTTTTCCTTCGCGCGACGCGGAACAAGCGATCATAGAAATGCTACTTAGCTCCCGAAGGGGAATAATTAAATGTACCTGCGGCGACAACGAATGTCGGATTGATTATATGGCAGCTTCGAAACCACGTGGAAAATACAACCACGGCGAGTGATGTTCCTGCTATCGCTACTTGTTTCAAGCACAAAATATCGGTTTTAGCTCAAAGTCTACGCCGCGTGGCAGTTTGGATAATTTCCACGTTTATTCACGTATCCGGTATCCGTTTGACAGTCAATGAGATACCCGTAGATATCCTTACATCGTCGTTTTTCTATTTCTTACGAATTCGCGCTGATTCACGAGGACTATTCGATTATGTTACTAATAGAGTTAACAATTCGCTTCGATAAACTTTCGTTGGTTTCTCTAACGAAAGTCGTAATATTGTAAAAATGTAATAAAGAATAGTTTGTGCTTGGAACAGTGATCACTTAAGTAATAATAAAAAGGTTTGATCCAAATTCTTTGAAAAGATATTTTCCATCTACGCCGATCGTAAAAACTCGTAAGAAAAAAAAATATAAATGCATTGAGGCTCGCCCTTAGGGGATCCTTTTCAGTCTTACCGTTTGAGGGATAATTTTTCGGCGAGCTCTTAGGGATGTGTGTATTTAAATACATAGAGATAACAAATTAAACGAGTTAACGATTAATAAAAAAAAAGGAGTGGTAATAAAATCTATGCAAGTTTACAACCTGTAGTATGTATCCGTGTACTTGTGTGCGTGTCAAAGGGGTCAGGTTCGATTGTTCACAAAATTCCACGATCGGTGAAAGACAATTTGCTGGAATGTATAGCTTTTTCGCGATGCCGTAGAATTGCGGGAGACAGAAATGTCAGAAATCAACGATGCGCGTCACCGTGACGCACGACTGTACGCGTAAAAAATGGATACAAAAAAGGTCGTACAAAAAATATTTACAAAGCGCACAAACGACGAATTCTTGTGAACAAAAGACCGTGAGATTCCATCACTACGTGCGTCCGTCTCGTCTCAGATCCGTCGAGAGAGCCCGATGAGTGAGAAAAGCCCTCCCCACGCGTTTCTCTCGCCCCTCTGACGATCAGAGAGTATCTCGTCATATAGAATATATCACATACATGTTTACTTCTCTAAACACACTGAAATAAGAAGCACTTTAAGATAGATGTCTACATACATCATCGGGCTCAGTTTAGATGGACTGATTCTCGTCTTCGTTTCCAATCCTCCTGTCTTTTTGTAATCCCTAACTGATGTATATGCCTTTTTGTATATATGTATTATGTACATATAAGCGCTGTGCCTCTCTCACCTTTTCTCCCGCTTTCTCTCTCGCTTTCTTCACTCTTTATTACGTATTATATGTGCAGGCGTCGAGAACGCGCATCTCCGAAGCATACACAGAACTAGAACCGACATTCGCATACGAGAGAAACTAGAAAGTAAATAATCTTGAATGACTATTTTAACGTATCCTATGAACAGCTGCAACGTAATCGGTGTTAGTTGGCTGCTGGTGCGGATACATCGATTAACGCATTCTTAAATCATGCAATATAGCAATCTCCACGATTTTATGCATAATTTAAATATTTGTATGACGTTATAACAAAGTACACTGGACAAAATTCATATTTCATCAAAATATTAAAATGTATAAATTACATTAAATTACGGACAATTTTATTTTATAAAGTATATTTTTTTGTTATTTTATGTCCAAGTAACTCTCCGAATCCAACAATCTTCACGTGGCGTAAATAAAAACTCTATACAATTTGTAATAATATATTAAAAGTATAAATACAAATAAAATAGAATTATAAAAGAAATGATGAAATAAAGAAAAATATAAATGTAAAGACATAGAGACGTTATTATGTACAATTAATTAAATGTATTCCACATGATCCATTTGGTCAATCGCGAAAAACATTCGGCCAACAATGTCGATCATCGTGATCGTCTTCAATTTCGAGGCACGCAGCAGTGTTACGTGATCTATAATGGCACTATCAATCACTCGTATTAAATATTACAACGTTAGAAAAATTGCGTGTTTCGAGTTTGCGGATAGTCTCCTTTAATTGACTTTATGAAAAAAGCCTTGTCGTAATACTACGCTGTGTAGCTTTACAATATACCAACCTCGATACTAATTGTCAATTAATAAAATAGTGGAGATTACGACATTTTGTTGCGAACCATCGCGTAACGTTCGCACTATTTTGTCAATCGAGCCTAATCACCAAAGTTTACTCGAGTTTTTACAGTTCGAGCATCGATAATCGTAGAATCTCTTCTCCTTCTATATTCTACATGCTCATTCTTTTGCGGATTAGTGCTAAAGATCTACGATAACCGACAATCGCTACTTGCTAAAATGTTTGCGCTCGCCTTATTCATTCTTCAATATGCACGGATAAACGAGCTAATGATCATCGTAACGTCTACCAAAACACTTCTGGTTGGAATGTCGTTCCTACGAGGATTACGAAATGCTACATTATGACGCTGCAATGATTCACGAATAGGCAACCTGCGAACAAACTGCTCTACGCACAGCTACTTGACTCGACGTTTCCCAATGCTCGTGATGAACGATCAATTTCGCAATTTGAAAAAATCCTTATCGATTCCACAAACAAACGATAACATCTATAGACTCGATCGACGTAAAACTCTGATATCCTAATTTTTCATTACGACTAAAGCAACATCAGCGTCGAAACGAAAGTCACGCGCGAAATAAGAGGATTCAGGATTGAAGGCAAAAAAAAAAGTATCGCGGCATCCATCGAAGTACTGCGAGATCTCTGGCCTGGACTCTCCTCTCGATTAGTCGCTCCACATATCTTGGAATAATAACGCGCTAGGACTGCGGTACGCGCTCTTTCTCCCTCTCTTTCATTCCCTCGCATCGCCGAGCCAAACGTAAAGTACGACAGTGATCGTAATGGCGACGGCGATGACGATGATGATGATGATGACGATAATGGCGACGACGATGACGACGGTGACGACTATGATCGATAGATGAAGCTGCAGGGTGGCGTTGCCGGCGGCGGTGGCTGCTGGCCGCTCATGGCGATCGGTACGAGGGTGGGCGAGGGTGACGAGGAGGGAGGGGTCGGGGAACTCGATGACACACTCGACGATGGCGAGGGCGATTCCAGTGCCCTCGGGCCGGCGAGTTCACGATTTGACTGTCCCCCGGACGTCACAGCGCGACTACTCCTGCTGGCCGTCGTCGCGTTGTGGCGATTGCGCGCTGGCCGTCCTAGGCTCCGGTGACGGCCACCCCCCTCCTCGCTCGTTTCTCAGAGATAAACCTTCTTGACGCTGCGCGTGGTCGCGAAGCCGTCGTTGCGGCGATACGCGTCGCCCTGATGGGAGCGAAGGGTGCCGAAGTTATCGCCGCGGGGGCCCCCGCGGAAACCGTAGCCGTCCGGGAACTGGAAGAGAGTCTCCGTAGGCGTTGGCGGTGGTTTCCTCATGGTACCTTTCGGGGACTGGAGCGGTTTCGGCGGTTGCGGAACCAACACCGGCTCCGCGTAGGTCACTTCCTCCTGCGGCAGCAGCTTCGGCTCGGGCGCCAGCCTGCTGAATGTGGATAAACAGACATTACTAAGAGCGGCAAATGGCAAAAAATTATCCCTCCGCCGAATTAGTTCGTCCGTTGAAAACAAATATATTACCTGTTCACGTTTTGGCGTTGCTCGAAGTATTCGTATTCCGTGTCCGGATATGGTAGATTGTCGTCCTCGTCTTTCCTGCACTTTCTGCCGCACAAATAACCGGCTACAAAGCCGACGAACAATGCGGCCAGCGCACCCGCTACTACAGCCATTACCAGGGTCTCCACCGAGTATTGTGGAGGAGGCGTGTCGGCCGCGGATACTTCCGGACCTGCAGGCAACAGAGTATCAATTACATTTGTGATAACGCAAAACGAAGAAATAAATTTGTTCGATTCAATTGACAAGCCATATACCTGAGCTGTCCTGTTCCTCGTCCTGCATGATATTGATGATTTCGCCGCCAGGGCTGTCCTTATTCGGTATGGAGTCCTGCGGGAACTTGTTCTGATTGGCGGAAATAGCGCCGACGCTGCCGGCATCCTTGTTGAGGCTCTTGCTCGCCGGGCAGGACGCGTGTATGCCGGTCGCGACGCTCTGCAGGAACCTGCTGGCGTCCGTCGCCGCCGGGCCGACCAACGCTCGGCACTTGTTCTCCACCTTGTCCCAGGCACAGTACGGATCTTGCAAAGCCACGCATTCGCTGCACGACAGTATCCTGTCGCTGTAGCAGCGATGGAGTCTCAGTGCCTGCACCTGACTGTCAGCGATGACGACCAATCGACCGTCCTCGAGGCCATCGCCCGCCTGTGAGGCGCGGACGACCTTGATGCCGCGAACCGGTACTGTCGGCGGGAACGCCTGTATCTCCTCGATCACGACCGGACTGACTTTCTGATGAGAATCGGCGGACTCGGCGTTCACTGCCTTGATCACTTTGCCGTTGTCCGTGCCGATGAAGAGGACGTCGTAGGTCTTGCCGCCCGGAGTCTTCACTTGAGGATCCACGGCGATCTGAGTGAATCTGTAACTAGATATCGGTAGGACCAGGGTTATCAATGCTTCCCGATTTTGTATCGTCGACGAGCGAACACGCGAGGTGACCAATTTACATGTTGTGATTCACTCGCCGCGTTTCGCTGTATAAAAAAAAAAGGATCCGCAGGGAAAATAAAAAAGCGTCTAGCAACGTCGGGCGTTACAGTAACGTAAACCGCGCCCGCATCGATGCAAAACACGCGACGCGGTGATGCGCGATGAACGCTCGAAAGCGTGGCTCTGCGCGCGCGCACGTAGTTTGCGTTCAATTTGGATTTCAGCTCGCGGCCGAAATCTCCCGGTTCTCGAGCGATTTTCACTTACTGGAAACTGGTGCGTATAACGATCGGCTGGCCGAAAAAGCTCGGCACCGACTCGTCCATCAGCGAGTGCGTGTTGATAAAGTTGAGCGTCAGATCCGGCAGTGTGCGCGAGTCGTTGGTGCATTGGCCGGGCCGTGGATCCGGCACCTTCGTGTCCTGCACCGGCAGCCAGTTGGAGTTCAGGGCGCTCTGCTCCTTGAAATTGCCGGAGAAAGTATCGGCGATGTCCTGCAGCGAGAATGCGCACACCGCCGAGCCGCTTATGCTGTTCACCGGCGTCGTGAAGGTGCCGTAAATGAGCTGGGCCGAGGTGCCGCCGTATTGGCCCGATATCAGCTCGGTCGTTGACTCTGCGATCGAGATATTCCTTAAATTACTCGACGAATATATCCTCAAGGATACGCACGAGTGATTGGAGTGATACGATTAATCCAGCATCTATCATAAATTCGCATCTGCTTCTAAGAATACGTGTACAAAGCTCGAATCAAACACCAATGTTTAGACTTCTTAGATAACTTGAAGATAGAAATGTCGAAATATGGACACTTTAAATTATAAATTAAATATTTTAAGGTATACAATTATTAAAAATATGAGTCTTCCCGCGAAATCAGTTTCTATGGATCAAATGGATAACTTGACCAACAAAAGACCGAGTCCATAATCGGGGTGCGATATCTATGACCGAGACCCGGTGGTTCTAAGTCATAGATATCGCACCCCGATTGTAACAACTGTCACAATTCAAAAATTCACCATTTTCAGAAGAGAGGAAAAACAAATTTAATCCAATTTTTTGAATTGTGAAATAATTCTTTTAAACCGGTTACGGTTTCCTGGATGGATAGTGTTATAAATGACTTGACAAGTGAATCACACCAGTAGCGAGATTCTGTAACTCCTTAACGACAGTTTTGATATTGTTGCGCAGGTATATATGGTAGGAAAGCTGCGCAACGATACCGAAACTGTCGTTAAGGAGTTATAGAATCCCGCCTCAGACCTCTTCAAGAAACAGTATTGATTATAAATAAATATCGCAATTGTAATTGCGTTTGTTATCTCACAATTCAAAAAATTGAAATTATTTTTCCTCTCTTCTGAAAGTCGTGAATTTTTAAGTTGTGACAGTATTCTTCTAGGGATGCGATATCCTCGTTGACACAGTACATAAAATATCACAAAAAAGATTCTCCTTTTTTTGATCATAAAGCGAATTTAGAACAACAGATGCGAAATCAATATACTCTCAGACGGCGGACGGTGCATCGAAGCTCGCGGTCCATCGCGCGAGCATACGATGTCCGTCTATACTTACGTATCTCGTTAAAGTAGAACGGGAAGTCTCCGGTGACAGAGCAATTGAGACGCGACTTCAAGAATGACGTCCACCTGTTACGGAAACGATGCGGTCCGCCCCGATCGTATTTACAGACTCGCGCCACGCGAGAGTAGACGGCCTGCAAACGTGAAAATTGCGTCTCGTAAATTTCACCATGGAAAGCGTAAGACGAGAAAATTTTATTTCCCTTCCCCCCTCCCGCCACCTCCTCCCCCAAAAAATGTGTCACGAGGAAAAAAGGACGAGCGAATGAGAAAATCTAGTTTCAGCTTTTACGCGCGCTATTAAAGTGACACGCACGTTTCCGCGGACGGCGCGAAGCGTCGCATAAAGATTGCGCGAAACTTCCTCGCGCGGAGCAGCCTGCACGAAGTATGCCGTACCGTGACTTCCAGAAAAAAGTCCGATTTGCAAAATACACTGCGGAATACCGCTATATAAAGAGGATAAAACAGGCGCGGGTGATTTAGAGGAGAATTTATTCGTGACCTGTAATTAAAATAGAATTCGCGAGCGCATACTCGAGCACGTAAACGAACTTAAAATGGGAGGAGAAAACGGAACGGGGCTCGCGCTCGCGCGATTTCGAAGATCGCGGAATGATTTATTGTGCCCCGCCGAGATTATAAATTTATGCCGGGTCGCATAAAATTTCTCCGCGACATTCGCTCGCGGGAGGAGCCCGCAAATCTTTATCCATAATATCCCGTCCCAAGTTTTTCCCCCGTCCAGATTTATCCTTCGCTCGCCCCGTAAAATTATGCGTCATTATCAGAAAGCACGGAAAGCTCGAGGCGCGCTTTTCAACAATAAGTCGAACTTCGACTCAAGCTTCGTTCACAATGAGTCCGACCGACACTCACAGCGCTCGCTGCCGCGGGGGGACCGTTCGTCTATGCGCGTAACGAAGAGGAGAGGAAGTGACGAGCCTCTAAAAGCTTCATCTTCAATGCGAAACGACGGGTGAAAGAAATCGTAATCGCCTTTACTCGCCGGTTTAAAAAAAAAACCGTTCAGACTTTCGAAACTTTCGCGCGTATTATCCGGGCCCGACGCGCGACTTAATCTCATTCGACGCGATTCCTCCACTCCATTGTTATCCGTTGACCGTGTGCTAATTCACCGGGCAAAATATTGCGACGGGACTTTTATAGTCGCGAGGCCGAGCTTTTATCGTGCAAATTTCGATCCGCCGTGAAAAGCGCGCGGCGGAGTATTAAATCTTACGCGTGAAAATGACGTGGCGGAAGTTAATGGCGGAACTAATGCCGTTTAAGCGAGTGTCGCTACCCTTAATTGCATCGATCGATTTTTATCGTCGGACCGACACGGGTGCGTAACACCGCGTCCCTCCACAGGGTCTAGACTTCTAAATACGGACATTCGCGTACTAGCTTGACACGAATCTAGCACTCCCACTTTCAAATGCGAATTTCTACTAAACAGTTTGATCAGGAATAGAGCACTAAATTAGCACCTAAATAGCACTTAATTTTGTTACATATATCTTATTCTGATTTTTTATGGTGGAGGTATTAACTTGACAGAGGTATTCGCGACGGGTAATAATTACGCGAGCGGAAAGGCGCCCGCCGCGCGATTCCTCCCTCTCGAAATCTACGCGGTGGGTGATATATGGCGACGATTAATCGCCAGCGATTCCTTACCTTGCCGCAATTGATATATTCTACAGCAGTCTCTCTGAAGAAGAAGTAGACAAAGTCTCCCTGGGACATGGAGCTCACGAAGTTCGGTGCTGCAATTAGAATATGTAGCCATTATTACTAACTGCTATTGCCACCGCGCGCGCGCGCGGCGATGGTAAATGGCGCCATAAATTCCCCTTATAAATAAATGAACGTAATAACCACCTACTGGAACGCAATCGATGGCGTGTAATAAAGCAGACAACGCCTCATACAGTATCCGGGGAAAATAAGGGTGCAGGAGAGGGGGGTGGGAAATCTCGCCGCGATTTATTTAAAAACTTCCATTTCTACTCGACTTCGCGCGACGAACATTAATTCTCGGGCGTGCGAAGCGGCTCAAAAAGTTAAGGCCAACCGAGAGCGCGGGTTATTTACGTTAACAAACGTGCCCCTTAATTGTGCCATTAATTTCGACAAACGCGATAATTAATTGAGCGTAATTACCGGCGATTAAGACACTCACGTTGACAAACGACGCATTAGGCCTCGATTATTAACGCTCGAAAATTACGTATGTATGACTCCGCTGTTGACGATCGTCTCATCACAATGGCAAAACAACGAATGCCAGGACGCGAAAGTAAATGAAACCCGCGAAGGTTCGCGACTCGAACGCCGAAAGTTTCACGACACGTTGGCGGCATCCAGGTATACGCGTGTTCCGGGCGACTCCCGTCGCCAATAAGCCGGCTACGCGTAAGGGGCCCCTTTATTTTCTGTCGGTTATTTCAACGCCGTCCCCTGGTAAAACGTTGCCGTCGCGTCGCGGTTCCGCCGCCGTTCCGGTCGACCGCTCGATAAAGTGGGAAAACTTTATCGATTTATTAACTTGACAGGGTTTTCATAAGCTTCTTAGGATTCATAAAGTAATATTAATCTCGCCATGCCACGTAGGTATATCCGAACGACCCGTCCGCTCTCCGCCCCATAAATTCTCCTCGTTTTACCCAACCCCTTAGCGAGAGAGCTCTCCTCCGGTTCCCCTATCTCTCTCTTTCTATCTGTCGTCGCCGGCTCTCTTCCTTCCTTCCTTCCTTCTTCCCTCCCGTCCTTTCCACCTCGCGTCCCACGTCGCGTTTAACTGCGCCACCGCCGAGACAAAGTACCGCAGAAAATTCGCGACGAACACCGGGGTCCTTTCTCCGAAAGGAAAACACTTCCGTCGTTCTCCCGAGCCTCCCTCCGCGACCGATTAGAGAAAAATGCCTCTCCCAGACGACACGGTCCCCGTCCCCGTGTCTTTCGCGCCTCGAGTCGGGAATCGTTTGTACGAAGATTTTCGATTCGCGATTTGCCGAAGGGGACGACGCGGAGGAGAGCGGCGCCGCGGCGCAGAGAACGGCGACCGGGATGGAATTGAATTTTCGACGGACGGAGAGAAAATCAATATTGTCCAACGGGTGGAGAAACTTGATTAGCGCTCTCGTACACCGTTCAATTAAAATACCCCGGGTGGATTGGTAGCCCCCGCCGTCTCCGCCTCGAGCAAAGTGACGTATCAATTTTAACGCCGTGACGACGAAGACGGCACTTTGAAGTTTCGTATAATACACCGTGGTATAACGCCGAGAAAACCAGTTTTTAATTTATTAAATCCACAAAGAGCTCCCATACGCGACGTATGAGCGGGCAATGTTGGGCGAACAAAGAACCCATCGATAACCGTGGAAATCATAGCGTGTACCAACATGTTTCAAAAAGCGCGATAAAATCTGTTATGTCTATAGCGTTAATTAAAATCGTGTTTAAATTTAAATGGAAGAGGAGAAAAAAAAATGTGCGGTGTATTTTCCCATATTTTCGAATGTAGCCAAATAAAAAATATGAAATCATGTAAAAATTCTGGACGTCGAGCGGAATAGAATCCAATTTGGTCGGGCATTGATTTAAACAATAGCGACATTTTGTCAGTTAAAAATCACAGCGGATAGCCGAGTCGTAGGGCGATATCGCGTTCCCGCCACAGACGGTGCTTGCATTACGATGCAACGGGGTCGCGTTACAATCTCCAGGGCAAATTTCGGAGCCGATTTCGGGGACGGCGCGGCACGGCGCTTGCTCCGTCGTTACACGAGCCCGGAAGATCCGCGGAATAATCTTGGAGCAAGTACGACGGAGGAGAGCTTAGAGAACCACGTACACGCACGGTTAATGCCGGAATTACACCGTGTGGATTAGGGAGACACCCAGGGGAAGGGGGCCCCCAGCTCCGATCGCGCGCGATATTTCCGCGAATAATTTTCCCCGGATTTTCAAAGTCGACCCGGACGCGCGCACACCGACCGAAACTTGGTGCGCAAATATTGAATCGAACTCACAGTTGAACTTTAATGGACACGGGATGTGTATTATGAGGGGGGGCCGCCGCGCGATTTTCAAACATTCAGACACGCGTTTATCCCCGGCGATTGCCCTTCTGGCCCGAGAGGAATCACGCTTGACGGCGGCGTAACGAGGTCGATAATGGACAATAATTATGTCGCGCCGGAATATTAATAGGATAATTTCAGAAGTTGGTAAACGCGGTAAAACGACGTGATTAAAGTTGCGCATGAGAACGATAATAGCCTCGGTGAGCAACCTGGCGAACCACGTGAAATATAATCGACGCCCGCGAAAAGTTTCATGCAATTTCGGTTCATTCGGGAACTCCCCTTCCCCCCCTCCCCCTTTCCCACCGTATGGAATTCTGTCCCGGCTTATTGATCATTTTTATTTAATATCGGATCACCACAGTCCACCTCCGTTCTGAACTTTTCTTATTCGATTTCTCTGGATAATGCGAATCCCCGGTAACTTTCTTCCGTAAACTTCCGCAGATACTTTCGATAAATGCGACTATTGTCTTATTGTTAAGAAACGGAGGAGTTCGCAAAGCGCTGGGACCGAGAGAGAGCCGATACAGAAACGCAAACTTTCAAGAGATACAAATAACGGGCCTTTCGCTGCAACTCCTCGCAATTAGAAAGTAATGATTGAATTAATCGGATCTCGGGTTATAAGCTATCTATCGCATCCAATTAGCTCGGTCTAATTGCGATCCGATCTCGTGACTCGCAGAATCACTATTTGCAGAGAAACCCGTTCTCGATACTACTCTTGGAGGAACTAGGAATAATAAACAGCTAAAATAAACTAATTCGAGCGTCTCTAGAATAAACATCTCATCTTGTAATTGCGAGTAAACCCACCATTTTGCAAAATAACGTCAGAAATTATTAAATGCCTTTTAAAGTAACATCTGTACATTTTATAGATACTCCGCGTTTGATAATCCACAACTCGCCGCGATAATGATAATCTACAGCTCGCCGTGATGAAAATTAATATTCGGAGTTTCAATCATTAACTACCGACTTCAAACCGCACTTGTCGCCGTGTCGAATTAATGGCAAAAGCGCGCGCGGCGAAAATGAAAATTGATATCCCGAGTTACGATCGGAGTTAACCGCCGACTTTCAATGTAAATCAGCAGAACGCGATCATTAAGCGTCATCAATCACCCCGGATCCGGAGAATTGACGATTGGATTAGCCTTCTGATATGACTCACCGTTCAGACTCATCGAGTCGTACTGCTCGGTCTGCAGCGGCTCCCTATAGATTATCGGATCCATGCCCGCGAAATCGGCGACCGTGCCGGTGTAGAGTTCACCATCGACGAAGACAAAGGTGCTGTTATGCTGAGGATCGTACGGGCACCTCGCCTGCCCGCCCTTCTCCTTCACGATCGTGTAGTTGCCCGCGTGCACCGTATAATCACGGCACATGGGCTTGAAGGCGTTGGTGGCGCACACTAAGAGGTTGTTCGCCGCGGTTTTCACCAGGATGCGAATGTAGTTCTGGCAGTTCTCCTCGGGCGTGCCCTTGACGACGCACATCTTCACGTCGTTCTCCGTCGAGTACCAGGTCAGTCTCTGTTGCTCCGTCAGGTCGGTCAAACTGAGATTATGCACGAGATTTCTGAAACGAGATTGTACGGTGCCCCATTTGAAAATGAAGATTCTTTGGTGTGCAAGATAGGGGACTGTTTACAATCAATTCATAATACAATCAATCAATCAATCTTTATTAACTTTAGCTCAAACCAAGAAGTGGACTTGGTTTACAAATAACTTAACACACTCATTCTTTTCATGCAACCTTAACATGCAACGCTAATACTTATTCCTATCTACTCTTCCTTATTCTAGCCTCTTTCTCTTTCCACGATTGTTTCAACATCTACCCTTTAATCCTATCTAATTCATCGTTATATATTTTATCTATTATTTCTTCCTTGTTTCTCCCTAATTCTATATAAATCAATCTTTGGTATATCTACTCACAGTCGTCTATATAACGACTAATGTTGTCCCTATCTTGTCCGCAGAACACGCATAACGTTTCCTCCTCTTCTGACTAATACTTATTTCGTCCCTCCATATTACCACACCTCATTCTTATCAACGCTCTTACATTATCTCGCATATTTAACTTCTTTAAATTTTCCTTTTTTAAATACCTGGGTCTGTTCAACCTCACGTACAATTCTTCATATCTTTTATTATACTCAGAACGTAATACAATCTCTACTGAACAAATTCTTGTAAAAAGAATGCTCTCTCAAAAATCTTCGTTAAACTCTAAACTGACATGGTCTGACTGTTACTGGTATCTTTCGCATTGTTGCAACGAGTATCAAGGAAGCGGGAGGACTCTGATGTACGTTGGATGGAGAAAAGAGTTTTCCAAGTTGCAAAGTTAGATGCCTAAAGTAGACATCAACGGAGCAAGACTATCTGGTTAACGCGGGTTTAGCTAGGAAAGCGGCGTTTGTGAAGTTTCGGCAGTCGATCGTTAACTCTTCTTCATTAAGCACTCCGCCGTATGCTTAGAAGCACTTTAAAGGGGAAGAATCCCTCCGCGCTCCCTGCTAACATATCGGCCGCGCCGATCGCGGATTTTGTCGACCGCGGGATATTTCCGTGTCTCGCGAAGCATTCCCGTATTATAAGTCCGACATAACGAGCAAGAAACAAATTCTCGTATACAGTGTGCACGCGGCGGCGGTGATGGTGATGGTGATGGTGATGGTGATGGTGATGGTGATGGCGGCTACGGCGACGGCGGCGGCGAAGCTCGGCAAATCGGCCGAGCAATTAGTGTAATCCGATCAATAACGAACGAGCCTGGATATATATCAGAGTTCATTCACGCACAATGCGTTTAATCCGTGTACGACCTGATTATCGCCGCTTCTGCCGACTGATTTCAGTGTTGGTACAGCGCGCATTCAGCGCGCACGAAACGTGAATAGATTTATCTGCGTGCATGCCCGAGAATCCGAGGGAGAAGGAGAGGAAAAAAGGAAGAACGCGCGGTAATCGATCGACCGGGAAGGGGAGGGGGCACAATCAAATTGTTTGAATACGTCCCCTAATGACGAATCCAAAGCCCGCATTTATATAGACATACAATTAGTCCAGTCAAATTAGACAAAAAAAAGGCTTTTGCTCGGAAGTGAAGAGAGATTTATGAAACCTTTTTAGGGTTGTTGGGGGAATGTAGAAGAGCTTATTTCTGAGTTTTCGGGTTAATCGGATCGATGGGTTTTTAAGGGGGAGAGGGGGAATGAAAAATTTCGTTTTTTTTGCAATAACTCGGCGAATTTTGACCGAACATGATTGACTAACCCCTCATTTTGTAGCTCTTTTAAAGCCCTACAATTCATTTCGTGAAGACCCTAACTTAAAATCAAGATTTGTCGAGTTCTAGCCGGTGAAAGTGGGAAAAAATGTATTTTGTCGCGGTTTTTTGCGTTTATCTCGTTTCCATTAATAGACAGAAATGTGCCGCCAGTGACAAAGTTGTAGGGCTTGAAGAGACCTACAAAATGAGGGGTAAGTCGTTCTGATTCGTTAAAAATTGAGCCCAGGAAAGCCCCTGGAAGTCGCGCTTTTAACGCGTGGCCGATCGTCGCCGGTGGTGGCGCGGGCGGCGCAGGCGGCGCGGGCGACGATCGGCCACGCGTTAAAAGCGCGACTTCCAGAGGCTTTCCTGGGCTCAATTTTTAACGAATCTGAACGACTGACCCCTCATTTTGTAGGTCTCTTCAAGCCCTACAACTTTGTCAGTGGCGGCACATTTCTATCTATTAATGGAAACGAGATAAACGCAAAAAACCGCGACAAAATACATTTTTTCCCACTTTCACCGGCTAGAACTCGACAAATCTTGATCTTAAGTTAGGGTCTTCACGAAATGAATTGTAGGGCTTTAAAAGAGCTACAAAATGAGGGGTTAGTCAATCATGTACGATCAAAATTCGCCGAGTTATTGCGAAAAAACGAAATTTTTCATTCCCCCTCCCCCCCTTAAAAACCCATCGGTCCGATTAACCCGAAAACTCAGAAATAAGCTCTTCTACATCCCCCCAACAACCCTAAAAAGGTTTCATAAATCTCTCTTCACTTCCGAGCTCAAATGTCTAATTTGACTGGACTAAATTTATATATTGAGATTTGCGTCTGCAATTACTTTACATTGTATTTGCTGGATCTTAATACGATATTGTAAATGTTTATCTTTCTTTACAGACAACTACGTACTTATTAATACGTGGAAATCATATTGCGAGATATATTTTTGACAATATTACGAACGATAAAGATTCGAGGTTTAATTCATACATTGCTCGTTGGTAATCGATTGAATATGGTCCAACAGTCGTGATAATATGACATCTATTATTTGTGTTTGACATGATTAATTATCTCATTACGGGACGTAGTGCTATGTAATAATTTTTGTTTATGTATAGTCAACGAAATTGATTGTTTATTAGCCTTTTATAAACAGAACAGTATAAATTGAAACGCGTTATATTATATTAAAGATATTTTTCAGCTTTAGTGCTACACTGTTGGAAAATTTGTGTACTTTTGTGAAAAAATCTGCTGGTTAAAATTTTTGTGTTAAATAATCAACACATACATGTGTAGATTTAACATATGTCTGCTATGTTAATTAAACTTAACAAATATAAAATGTAAAATTATTAAAATAATTAAAAAAATATGTTAAAGTAACACAATTTGAACGTATTTATTAAATGTGTTAAAATTTACAGAAAAAGAGTGTTGATTTGACTCTTTAACAGAAATGGGAATAAAAATTTACAGAAAAAAAGTGTTGATTTTACTCTTTAACACAAATGGGAGTAAAAATCTACAGAAAAGGAGTGTTGATTTTACTCTATAACAGAAGTGGGGATGACGTAGTCTCGACAAGTTTCGACAAGTCTCGACGTCGCTCATTGCCGCGCGGCAAGCGTTTCCGCGTCCCATGTGCAGAAGCCAATGGACAAGAAACGTCGCTGATCGTGGTGGCGCCCGCGCCGTGATTGACTATCTAGTCTGGGTAGCTATGGGTTGAGTTATCGTTGGCGCGAAAAGTGCCGAGTGCGAGTAAAGGAAAATCGGGAAGTTGTATGTGGACTGTGGTAACGCTAACGCACAGCATCGGCATAAAGTCCTATCGGTACCGATTGCGTGACGAAATTCTTCCGAGGGTCAGAATCAACAGCGAGCCTTCGTATTCTTGTTCTGTTCACTTGGATGTCAAGAGTAATTTGCACAAAAACTTGACGTAGGAACTCAGAAAAATCACAAGATCCGCCGTCGAGTGTCTCCTCCGTTACGACGTATTTTATATGTTCATCTTTATCTGAGGGTTTGCCTACTTTTAGTAAAATTTTGTTTATTTTTTCCGTAGAATCCGAAGCTATTATGTTGTATGTGAGTGCTGTATGTGAGTGTATTAAGCTTATATGCTGTATGTGAATGCTGGAACACTTTACAAATATCATCCTCGTGTTTAGGATATATTGTAAAAAGTACGTCTATTTTATTTATAGTAAAATAAATTGATTTGTCGTATACCAAAAGTTGGGAGATCTACGAATCCTTAGAAAAAGATTTAGTCATTATAACTAACCACTTTTTGTAACTCTTTAAACAGTTTATATTTACATATTTAAAATAATTAACAATTTATATAATAATTGCAAAACATATAAAATATAAGAAAATGTTATTATGTTAGGGTGTTGGGTTTATAAATTATTATATATATTAAATAATTGAAATAAAAGTATTTCAATTATTTAATATGTATAATAATTTATAAACCCAACACTTTATATGTATATTAATAAAAAAATTAACATTTCTAGAATGTAAAAATAACATTTTCTTATATTTACATTTAACAAAAATAAAATGTTACGTTAACATAAATCTTTTGTTAAAAAATAAACTTTTAACAAATAAACAGTGTAACTTTTACACATTATACTAATCAAAAGTCCGAGTTGTTACATTTGTAAAATGTAAAAAGAACATTTCTTATATGTTAATTTCAACATAAAAGTTATGTTATTTGTACACACAATTAACTTCAAATTACGATCAAAATTACATTTTTTTTCTGTTGAAATATTAACATAGTATCAATGTTACCATTTAACACATCCATATTATGTTAAATTAACACAAAAATTTGAGTGGACCGTTTTGGACATGTGATTTGTGTTATATTTAACACAAATTTTCCAACTGTGTATATAATAATTTTTGTTTATGTATATTCAACGAAATTGATTATTTATCAGCCTTAAATAAACAGAACAGTATAAATTGAAACGCGTTATATTATATTAAAGATATTTTTCAACTTCAGTGTTGTATAATAATTTTTGTTTATGTATATTCAACGAAATTGTTTATTAGCCTTTAATAAACAGAAGGGTATAAATTGAAACGCGTCATATTATATTAAAGATATTTTTCGACATCCGAATGTTTATTTGGTGAGAATACCCTGTTCTGATACTTCTCTGCAATGAATATTAGACACTGAAATTATGATACAACTTGGAGTAGTGTACAATGTCGATTAATAATGCATTTTGAAGGTTGTGTATACGGTTGTGATACGATTAGCGGTATCATTGTCAAACAGGAAATTCATAATTATTTAACGATATTCCGGCGAGAATCCATGGCGACGCACACATAATTAATTTCTACGATTAAAATGATCATTACCTCTGTTACCAAAGTCCATACATTCCAGAATAACGCACTAGTTCGCCGTCAATGGATAATTTAATGATCGAAAATAAAAACTCGCGCTCTTGAACAGGCGGAGATTTCACGAGTGTTTTTCACATGCCGCCGCACGGTGACTGCTGAATTCCAGATCGACTTTGACAGGGAGAAGTCGCACGGACCGGATTAAAAAATACTCGTGGACGAGTATTCAATTTACGCGGTAAAATGAGTTTACACGCGCAATATACAGAAGAAAATTACACGATTTTCGATCTACCTCGTGATCAACGTCGATCTCGGGCGCTCGAGCAGACAGCGGTGCAATGATACGTCGGAAGATGGATGGGCGGGAGGGCCAAGAAGGGACCGGAGAGCGAAGAGAGAGAGAGAGAGAGAGAGAGAGAGAGAGAGAGAGAGAGAGCGAAGAGAGAGAGCGAAGAGAGAGAGAGAGAGAGAGAGAGAGAGAGAGAGAGAGAGAGAGAGAGAGAGAGAGAGAGAGAGAGAGAGAGAGAGAGAGAGAGAGAGAGAGAGAGAGAGAGAGAGAGAGAGAGAGAGAGAGAGAGAGAGAGAGAGAGAGAGAGAGAGAGAGAGAGAGAGAGAGAGAGAGAGAGAGAGAGAGAGAGAGAGAGAGAGAGAGAGAGAGAGAGAGAGAGAGAGAGAGAGAGAGAGACGAGGAGGAAGAGGAATAAGAAGTGGAAGAAGAAGAAGCGGCCCTTTAATTAAAGCACTAGCTCCAAATAAATCCTCTATTTACCTTCCGCCGACCAGAAGATAGTTCCCATCCCTGAGCACCAGCCGAAAGTAGTCTGTGTGCGTCTCGTTTCCCGTAAACCTGAACACATCCTCCGCACCTGGAAAAGAAAAGCAGAGGAAGGGTTTCGGATTAGTTTTTGTTCTATCGTTTGAAAAGTGGAATTACCTTATTCTATCTAATTAGCCGTCGACGACCATCGACGTTGCTCTTTGTGACAGTCGACGACGGTTCGTCGACTCCCTCCTACCCCTACCCCCCCTCTCCCTGCTGCCGCAAAGGGCGGAAGCCGGCTTTAATAAGCGTAATAAGCTTTCTTTTGACCGCGGACCCGATGAACAATGCTGATCGATTCATTAAAGAACCAACTGTGAATAGTCTACGTTAACTTCACCAGCTGGCTAAAAAAAAAGAGATGTCTCTATTATCCGTTAATTATCCATTGGACACAAGTCGCAAAGCTGATGTTTTGCGGGTCTTCTCAGTGCAATAAAATCGATTATCGAATTCGAGCGTAACGTAATAGCAACGATTGGAGAGGGATCGACGCAATGACACTTGCTGCAATTTCGTTATATTCTTTACGTTTAAATCTTCCGAATTTCCCACAGCGTTCTTTCGACCGCACCGGCCTCTTTCGGACAACGAAATAATCGTGTTCAACATCTGCGAAGCGAAACGTTAATGAACGCCTCACTGGGTCCTCGAGTGTAATAAGCAGAAATGTCCGGGGTAATCAATGCCGATCGCAGCAATCTCGGATCCGGTGCATGCAATTCGGGACATATGCATAAATTGCATTGCCACACTGACGGCGTGCAGCATATTCCTCGCATACGAGGAAGCAATATAAAGCTTATTAAATATTAGTGTGCCACATGTGACATATGAAAAGAAATACATTTTACGATAACAATAAATAGGTCGCAATAACGATAAACAATCGTTTAACAATGCGTCTCAATACGTCTCTCTATTTTTCTTCGCTCATAAAAAAGTGCTAAAGTGATACAAAATTTTTTCATCTGTTTCAAGGTCTTCTAATGTCGATGACATCAGGATCATCGATCTTCGATGCTCTCTTTGTGCGCAAACATTGACGGGTAACTGTCATTTATTCTATAAATATCAATTGAAAGCTCTCTTCAACGAGATTCCAATGTCAGTGATTGATCGATGAACAGGCGGTATAATTAAAAGAGTAATTATCAGACGATCCCATATCCCGATGTCATTCAATGTAGATGATCGAACTTGCGCATCCGGCGACTGTGATTCAGGCCAGAGATAGAGATGCACTTAGTGCATCCAATTGCAACAGCAACAAGGAATGAGGACGACGATTAAACGGTCCATGTGAAACGGCTGTTCACTCTTTGGAAATATTTCTATTTACAATTCTATTAATTATTACGAAGCGAGTTATTCACAGTTTTGCCGCGGAAACTAACAAAGAACCAGCTTTATTAATATGCAGCAAAATTTCATGCGAAGCATACTTATTTGAATCGTTTGTCGGCGGCCAACTGAGACAGAATTTCGAATGCACTATAATTTGAAAAGCGTTGTAACACAAACATAAATGGTTATATTAATCTAGCTAATTGCGCCATATTTAAATGTAATTAAACGTCCGCATTTGAACCTCACTTATTGGAATGCGTATAATAATTATTCCGGGCTTTGCACATTCAACTGCCACTCAATGTCAACCACTGAACCACCCTCTACCTGATTTATGTAATTCGAGTCATGGATATATATATATTTGTGTTGCAAGTAACCACTCTGCTACTGATCATATAGTCACAAATGTTTGTTATACATTCAACGTGAACCAATCGACCGTTGCGAATGTTACTAAACAAACATGTGTAATTGACATTTTTTATCGTTATCTACTACTATACGTGTTACATGCGCACAAACTCGCAGTTATATATCCTATAAAAACATTTCATAAAAGACATAGAAAAAGTTAAAATATATAGAAAAATATAGAAAAAATTTTTTAAAATATTTTTTCCAGATGAGTACATTAAAATCTTTCAAGCTCGACGGTTGATTATCATCGGACACATTAATAGCAATCGATTTCGACGACTGGAGAGGAGGCGCGCCCTCGCACCCAGTTCATGCAATTTGGGTCAGATATAGACAAGCAACAACGGTAACAGGAGCACTGCCAATGAACGAATGCAATGCTGAAGCAAGCTATTATCGAAAGCATCATACGTCTTGTCGTTGAAACGAATTAACGTCACGTTGTCGAGCGTTACATTCGTGCCGCTTGCCGTGGCAAAGTTCGAGAGAGAGAAGTCAAATGGATGAGCATCCAGCTGATATGGAGAGACCGAGGCGAGGGTGACGTGTACAGAGGAAAAGAGCGAGAGGAGTGGACGCGCGATGGATCGACGGATATCCAGATAGAGGCGTCCACCACCTATCCTCTTTCTCTGATTGCCTTCGAAATTAAACCGGCTGAGTGTGTGTCTCGTAACTCCCATCAACTCCGAGGCTCACTCGGTTATCGCTTTCCAAAATTAGCCGTTCGATTCCAGTCGCGTGTCGCGCGAGGTTAAAGCTGAAGAAGGGTGACTCGGAGGCGAAAACGGATTTCCAGGGATCTCTCGATTTGCAATATACTCGCGTCCGCCGCACGTGGAAAATGCACGAACGGATAAATAATTAGCCACGGCGGAAAAAGACCTGCAAAACCGCCCGACGAGATATTAAACATCATTGATTAATTAAACTTTAGATTCTCCCGCAAATATCAATTACATCACGATCGATTTCCGTTCTTATCTGTGAAATATTTATCAACTTGGACTAATACTTTCGCATATTCTTGATATTAATGATACGCTTGGAATATTAATATGTACATAAATATACGCGTGAAAATTTACGCGTTCGAGATATTTTTGTATTTATGTAAAAGAGTTGTAAATGGTAAGCATTTCTCTCCCGATACATTTTCAGAGATCGCGGGTATCTATAGAAGCTGGGAGCTCTTTAGAAACGTCGTTCTTCGATACGATCAGTGAAAACCTTCGATTGAAAGGACACGCAATATCAGCCCCATTACCGTAGGAAATTCGTCCTCGTTCCTCGCCCTTTTCTCCGTCGTTCCTTTTGTTCCGCCGTCCCGTCAGCGAATGGTAGAACTTCGCATCTGCCAGCCATTTGCGGTTAACGTCAAGTTTCGAGCAACGAGAGGCGCTCTGATATTCGTGAAAGCCGATACAAAATACAAGCCGCGGACATGTATCGGCTTTCACGCTGCTGCCAGCGGAGCACAAAAACTTGTACATACTACGGCGATATACGTACACTGACGGCAGAATTCATCGCTTCGAGATGATGCTTCGTCTCCCAAATAATTATTTTTACTTTACCGAATAATAATATTATTTCGACACACAAGTGTATGTGTATATACTAAGAATGTCCCAACACAGCTCTGTAGTCTTCATAAATATACATAACAACGATACCACGTCATGAATTTAATAACAATCTTCATAGAACTGATAACTGAGAGTCAATACTTCAGCAAGAAATCGATTCGAGAGAGATACAATCGAAACCGCTCCCCGAGAGCTGCGATTGTTCCTCGAATGCTAAAAAATTGACCGAAGTCGATTTATCCGGGCTACCGTCCGACCCCGCGAACCACCTCTACAAATCACATATATAAGTTCCTCAGGGCCGCCCCGGCAAGTGCCGCGATTCGAAAATATTGGACGTGTCCAAAGTTACGACTCGCCCGTCAAACTTCGCAGATCGAACTTCGCCGGAAAGCGCTTTCGCCGTGCGAGACGTCGGAGGTGGAGGCAGGAACAACGGCGGGCCGCGAGAGAGGAAGTGAGAAAGAGAGGCATATTTATCACGTGCTCCGAAAGAGAAGGGGGCGAGGGAGAGGGACCGGCTGTTTCGTAGGGTAAACGATGGCGTGCGAATGTCCGTGACTGGTGGGCGGATTGCTTATCAAGAAAGACGGAACGGCTCGTGAAATGGCAATTAAACGCACGAGCGTCCCTGTGTGTTAAGACCGGGCCACTCCTGCGTGTCTACGTCGATCACGGTGTGACGCCCGCGCATCTTCCGTCAGTTAATCCGACTGACGCGAAACGGTGCGCGTGCCGCGGTTAAATGATATGGGTGACGGCTGAGGATATTTGATGTACTCAAGATTGGCGGTTGTATCCCGGATCGACGTAGCCATCAGCGACGGAGAAGTCGCGGATTATCGATTCATTGATAATTACAAGCCGCCGCAAGCGTAACGAAGATATACTATCTGAAGAACGAAACTGAAAACGAGTGAAATGCAAGTGTAACGAAAAATGAAAATTGAGCCTGTGCACTTCGAGTGATTCGCCACTCTAAGAAAGAGTATATAGTTACGCTCTATAAGTTGGAGTAAAATCACACTCCATTTGAGTGAAAGGACACTCTTTTGAATGCAATAGATCAGTGTCCATAGGAGTGAATTATGTCACTCTACAATTTTGAGTGGAAAATTTTACTCTGTTAGAGTCATTTATCAATCAATCTTTAGTGAATCGTGATTCACTATAGCTTTAGAAGTTTAGAGTGAAATCGTATCACCCCGGTAGAGTAGCCGCTCTAAAAATTTGAGTGAAAAATTCGCTCCCACCTTATAAGTGTCCGGATTTACTCTCTTTTGGAGTGACTATCGCAATCACTCTAATATATTAATGGCAAAACCATGAGATTTAGAGAGTACGCAGGCGTTATAATCACTTATATATTGGAAGATTCGTAGAAATACGATTGATAAAATTGCCAATTAACTGATGTCTTCATAAAATTATCAGTAATTCTGAGATCGTGAAATTAAATTAATTAAAATTAAATTTACAAGCTTAAAGTTAAATGCATTTATCGAGATTTTTATCAAATAAAAATTAGATATTTATTACGTCACCCTGATCTCGTAAAATTGCAGAGAAAGATGCGGTTCATGAGAATCATTGTATTTGTGCAAGCTGCAATGTCGCAACATTGGGATGTGGTATCAGAAACGGGGACATTATTGCGCAGCGGTGTCATTTCACCTTCGGTTAAGAAAGGTACCGCATTATTGACACTCGCAATCAGCACGAGTCGCGTTCTGTCACGTGCTGCCCCGAACGCACGTCAGCGCACGCACGTGTGCCACACGCGACGACGCGGGAGACCTAATTTCCGGCCTCTCAGCGGCGTGCCAATCGCGATCCGCGGCGATTGGCAGTCATCAACTCTTCTCACCCTCGAAGTGCGGATTATCTCACGCGGTACGCCACACAAGTGGACTCGAATGCGGGGGCCCATCGCCACGGTGAGGCCCCTTTCGGCGTAAGCGTCCCCGACCGAGTGTCATTAAAGTTTCGCACGTGCCTGGGGTGCCGGCTGGTACACCGGGGTGAGCCCGAGCCCGGCCATTATTTTTTAAACGGCTTCCCCAGAGCTCTGTCGAGTCCCGTTCGGCGCACGCATATACAGACACACACATATATGTGAAAGCGCTCGGGACTTCGAGACACAAGTTCAACTGTGACTAATGAACGACACTGTCAACCCAGCTTACCTACGGCGTTTTATTGTAGCTAGACATCGGCAAAAAACGCGGCTTAAGTTGCACTTTCGGACGTAACATTCGCGATTAAGCTTCCACCAGCACGTAGAGCGCGCGAATCGGCTCGAGAGAGCGTCGTGAAAACTCGCTCGAATTGGATGGAGTCTCACCTCCGAGGACATTAGTTTATAACTGTTTCAGGCGGAAACGTCGGGCGCGATAAATATTGCAGGCCTCGCCCCAATTCGCCGGATTCACCGTAACGATTTCAGTTGTGAAAACGACCCGGTTGCCAAAAGCTTAAGAAATTTATAGTTAAACGAGTTTCAAGTATATCACTCACGGCGCCGCTATCATCACCATTATTAGGGACAGTAATAATTCAACAAAGATCCCGAATATAAATTAAGCAAATTTGATCCACTGTGCACTGAATAGATAATATAATATTAATCGACATCTCTTGTTCAAAAGCATTCTGAAACCAAGCAGAGTCTTTTCGTTATATAATTTAATTTGATATAAATAGTATCTCCCCTCACCGGACGTGTATACATTAAACTTTCCACATTTTCTCATTTTTAATACATGAAGATCGTTTCTTTCTATAGTAAATTAAAAGCTGGATTTTTACGTGTGCTCGACACGTCTCGATTTACATCGAGAAAACGCGCGCGATGGGACGTCCGGGAGGAGCGAGCTTGCGAGAAATAACCCCAGCTTGTGGAACTCTTACTGTTCTCGGACCGCTGTGCGAATGTCCCTTTACGCGCGGTCTACGTCGTGTTAGCCGAGCCTGCCGGGTGCACTTCAATTTCGTTGGGACAACACTGGCTTCTTCTTGGGCGAGATAATCCCACGAGATCTAGCAGAAGAGAAAAGCCGGACGAAAAACGGAGAGCGCGGGACAGCGCTGAAAATAAGCGAATGAAAAATTCAAATCGGCTAAAACTGATTTTCCAAGACAAGATAAGCCGGATAGAGGCGCCAATACGAAGAATGTCAGCGCGGATGTGCGGGGTCTTCGAAGATAGAAGAATCAAGTCCGCAGCTCTTGTAATTATATATTCAATTTAAAATATTTTACGTGCGAAGCAAAGTTTACAAACTGCGGAATAATCCTGTATTTTGAACGTCCTCGGGATTCATGAAGGCAATAATTAAAATAGAATTGAGTACGATGTAATTGATCCTAAGTCATTTGCGCCGCTGTAGAATGCTCCACAAAAGTAGACGGGTTTCTCTCTGAAGAACGTTGCGCGAACTCGAAGAAACGCGAAGCACGGAGATACATCTCGAGCTTTTTTTGCGAGAAACTAACGAGATCGATAACCGGGCGCGTCTCGGGGAAATAATTATTCGCGGCGCAAGAGAAAACTAACGAAGGAAAAAGTATCTTTCCGCCCCGAATTCTGAGAGCCGCGTAACGAACGATTGGGCGAGACAGGCGGGAGATAATATTTCCTTGTCCGAGAGGAATCCGCGAATAATGACGGATTCGCGACACGTCCGTAGTCGAGGCCGAGGAGCAGAAGTATCTCTCGATTGTGTCTCTCGTTAGCGATGTAAACTAGGGACGAACGGAGAAAAGAATACGCCGGGCGAACAACGGGGACGAACTGCAGCTATTTCCTGACAAGAGTTAAGATAGTACGAAACCTTAAAAATCTACAAAAAAAATCCGTCCTTTTCATCGATACAAGAAAAAATATATTTGCAGATAAAGTTTTTTAAATATTTCTTCATGTTGATTAAGTTGAGAGCGAGTCGAATAGAGGGCGTTACGCACAGTGACGAAGGAGCGCGAGTTCCCGCTTCTCGGGCAGTTAGTAAGATAGCGGATTTAGATTCAGACGTGCACGCATCGCTCCGCAATAAATCGTTTACATTTACAAAAGCAAGTCTAAATTCATTGTCTCGACGGAGACTCGACCCAACATTGGAGAATAAGCACACACGTACCACTTCATTTCACATATAATCATAACTAGTATAAAAGTCATGCATACTCTCTAAATCTCATAGAATTTAAATCTCATTCCGCCACTAATTAGAGTGATTGCGATTAGTCACTTCAAAAGAAAGTTGTCACTCTAATTTGAGTAATGCGGGCGCTCATAAAGTAGGAGAGAATTTTTCACTCAAATTTTAAAGCGGTTACTCTACCAGAGTGATACGATCTCACTCTAAAGCTATAGTGAATCACGATTCACTAAAATCGACTGACTCTAGCAGAGTGAAATTTTTCACTCAAAGTTGTAGAGACGTGACATAATTCACTCTTGTACACTTGATCTACTACACTAAAAAAAAGTGCCCTTTCACTCAAATGGAGTGCGATTTCACTTCAACTTATAGAGTGCAACTTTACTCTTCTTAAAGTGCCGAATCACTTGAAGTGCACTCTCTTCGACTTTTAGAGAGTATTAAAGCACAAAGATATAATATTCGGAGAACAAAATACGCCAGACTATCGGTAAACTTTCGCGTACGAGTTCGAACATCTTTGCCAGGCAGTGATGAATAGAATGAACGTCTTTGACGATCTTGGCATAACGGTATCGCAACTGAGTCAGAGGTCCTTTCCAATAACCTAGCGTTATAGGGAGGGGAATTACACGCTCGATAACGCGCCGCGCCGTCTCGTGCCTAGAACGACTGTGTGCAGATGCAGCGAGCGCCGCGGGAAAAGAATGTGAGAAAGCGAGGGGGATGTGCCCGCACACGGAGAGCAAATCTCAAAAAAGCAATCTGAACCGTTCCTAAATTAAACACGCGACCGTAATCACGTCGATCTTTTCAATAAGAGATTACTCTCGTCGGAATTGGAATGCATCGTCGATACGCACGCCGCGCCATCCGCTCTCGGGTGCAATCGAACGCAGAATGCTGAAACATCGTCTCGGAGCTAGCTTCCTCGGATAACATTGGATTAGAACGTTGTAGAAAGATCCGTCATTGTTAACAAATAACAACAGAACTTAATGAAGTGGACCATCGAAGTTCGATCGACCAAAAGCGCAAGATCGTATTCCACGATTTCGTGAATTCGGAGCTTCAAGCTCGTCTTATATTAATTCCCAGGAACGATACCGCACGAGTGGAATCACAGAACGTTGAGAGGGTCTAAGTTTCTTACGAGCACGTTATTTGCTTCTCGGAATGCTGTATTGCGCGTTCACGCACGTGTAAGATTTACAGTTTCACTATATTTCTCCGTGTTGTACGCGAGCCCGGGGTAGGGGGGCGCGACGCCACGGAGGATGAAGGTTTATTGCCAGAAGAAACGTAGACGTTTACCGCGCGGTACTCGCCGGGGAACATCTAAAAACGTGTAGCGTAGTAGTGAAGTGGGGGAATCTTGGCACCCCGCGAGTCGAGCTATAGTGTTTATCGCGCCAACACTGAAAAAGAGAACAGATCAGGAAAATGAAGAGAAACAAAATCTCCTTCTCTCTCTCTCTATTTTCTCTCTCTCTTTCCATTCGTACAAAGGATGTATGCGACATCGCTCAATCGTAACCCACTCTCTAAAAGTTGAAGAGTGAAATGTCACTCAAAACTAGTGAAATGCATGTGTAACGAAAAGTGAAAATTGAGCCTGTGCACTTCGAATGATTCGCCACTCGAACTATACTATAAGAAAGAGTAAAATTGCGCTCTATAAGTTGGAGTGAAATCGCACTCCATTTGATTGAAAGGGCATCTTTTCGAGTGCAATATCTTTAGTGGGTTGTGATTCACTATAGCTTTAGAGTAAGATCGTTTCATTCCGGTAGCCGCTCTAAAAATTTGAGTAAAAATTCACTCCTACTTTCTGAGTACTCGCATTTACTCAAATTAGAGTGACAACCCTCTCTTTAGGAGTGACTATCGCATCACTTTAACATATTAGTGGCGAAACCTCTCTATGAGATTTAGAAAGCACTGATCGCTTTAGAAAGCGCTGATCATATGCTTATAATTAAAACAGAATTCAAACAGAGATCACCAAGAGATCAAAGTTCGATTTAAATAATAAATTAAGCGTCGAGGCAATTCCAAGTCAGTCGGAAAGAATGAAACGCGCTCGGCATAATCGAGGACACTCGCCTAGGTAAATGCATACTCGCCCCCCCCCCCCTCCCCGCGGTAAAGTCGAAATCGCAGAGCACGAACGCGGACGAGCATTATTGATGACGTAATTTGATTTCGATACATTTATCCACGGGGTAGAATCGCTCCTCGGTGAATAAAGCACGCGCGTAGAAGTTAAATAATTTAGTGCTCGCTGTGTGTGTGTGTGTGCTTGTTACACCGCGCGCTTATTTTTCAATACGTTTCCGCCGGCTCGTGTGCATTGCTCTCCCGGGGAATATATGCGCGGAAAACGCGTTGCATTAATATCGCGCGTACACAATTCCACGTTAAATTCCGCGAAAATGTCCGGAGGGGGGAAAAAGTAAGAAAAACACCGAAAGAAAGAGAGAGAAGAAAAGAGAACAATTATTTTATTATCTAACTCTTCGTAAAGAGCGTTTCTCACCGCAAGTTATTTCGCGGCTGCAGTATTTACTCAGCCCCCTTTACTATCTCTCTGTCTTGCTTTATCTCGCTCTTTCTCACGGACGACTCTCTTCGCCGTGTCTTTAGGAAACTTGGCGGAAAGTCATTCATAACTGACGAAGTTCCCCGGATAATGTACAAA
>NW_027250302.1:0-28494 GCF_030848795.1 Temnothorax nylanderi | reverse complement strand
GTACTAAAAATAATGTTCATTTTATGTAAAATGTATTTTTTACATTTATATTTGATTTCATATAGTATATATTTGATTTTGTATAGTTTATTTGTTTTGTATGAATAGTCTAGATTAAAATATCTAAATATTGTTTTGTTAAAACAATGTAATTATTTACTAAAATAATATTTTGTTTGATCCTTTTGTATTAGACTTTAATTATTAAAATGAGTTCTATAAGAAAAACTAAATACTGTTTTATTATGTATAAATCCTTCACAACGATCAAATAAAACAAAAATATGACATATCAGTTTTAAACATCTTCTTGACAGTTATAACATGACCACTGCATGAAATAGTTATCATAAAACATGTTGGAAGGAAAAATTCCTTTCAACATGATTTATGGTGACTATGTATACAGTGGTTATGTAATAACTATCAAGAAGATGTTTAAAACTGATGTCATACGTTGATTGTTAAAACGTCAAAGTTTCGTCATATATTGGTCAATTAAGTCATATATTGGTCCTATTTTTGCCGTCATTAAGACGTCAAAAAAATGACGTCGTGAGGATGTGACATATCGACGTCATTTTCGGGTCTCACGAGACCTATGTAGGACGTCAGATTGGTCATTTTGTGACCAAAATTCGCCGTCATTATGACGTCATTTTGCTACTTGGGAATATTTCTAAAACAAACAATATATAATTTAATGTTTTATTTCACTTTTCTTGTGTTAACAATAATTTATTTTCTAAATTAATAACAAGATTTTTTTATAAGAAAGCGTACATATTGGCCAAGAGTGGATTTCTATTATTTACGCTTTTTCTGTTTTTTATTTCTTTTATATAGTTTATTTTCAAAATAAAGATATTATAATTTCATTAGATATCATTTATGTAATTAATCAATTTTACTAACATTTTTTGTTATTAGTTTCATTACTTTTAAATAATTAAGAGACACACGATAGTGTTTCGCGCCTAGTGTGGGAACTGGGAAGGGATATCTTATTGTCATCTGCAATGTCATAATATATATTTTATTCATAAATCAACATCAGAAGGGATACGCGAGACATAATAGACGAGCCAAGTCAGCCGACGCGCTAACGCATACGACTTTCGAACCGGCTATGGCTATGCTTATGTCTGCGCTCTTCTACCCGCCCGAAGCTGGCCGAGCCGCGCCGAGTCGCCGCCGAGCGCCCAGCGCACACGTACACGGCTCCGTCAGCTGTGTGCGTGTCCCCACCAGGCGCGCAGGCAGCGGGCAAAACAGCACCATTGGCACCTCTGAACACAGCCCTTGTCAGTATGTTACCACGAAAATTCCCCATGAGCTGCTCTTACTAGTGAGAATCGCTTTTCCCAAAGTTTAGCCTAATAAATTAATGAATCTCATTAAAATTAGGCTCATTTTAATCAGTAAGATCAGCCGCAGGCTGGTACATAGCCGGATTTTGCATTTTGGCTCTTAAAAATTTATTATAAATAAAATACGGACTCGCAGCTGACCCAACCTGACCCGTGTCTAGCTGCGCGTTTCCCCACATTTATTAAAAATTTTATTTCGATCCTTTTTCCAAAATCCGGCTATGTACCAGCTTGCGGCTGATCTTACTGATTAAAACGAGCATAAGTTTAATAAGATTCGTTCATTAATGAGGCTAAACTTTGGGAAAAGCGAATCCGTAATTCCCGACCGGCCGACAGAGGTCTCCACTCTTACTCCTGTCGACCCTTAATGGCAGTCCCCGGATTGCCTAAATTATACCATTCCCGAATCACTCAACGGGTGGACGCTTTTATTCGCGGCGATGAAAAGTATTTGCTTCTTCTTTTTTCCTCTCCCCGTACTCCCCGGAAAATTCTTACCTATACTTTATATACAATTCTTTGAGATTCGGTCATTAGGAACCGGTTTCCAAAAAGATCGGTAACGAAAAATTATACACTTTATAGCACTCCCCGGGAAATTCTACTCCTACTTCATATATAATTCTTTGAGATTCAATCAATTATTTCCCGAAAAATTGGAAAAATTAGAAAAACCGGTTTCCAGAAAATCGGTAACCAAAAACTGTACACATCATGGCATTATTATTAATTTTATTACATTTATTTACTATTAATTATATTATTTTATATTTATAATTATTTAGATATATATTTATTTAAAAAATATAAATATTATTGAAAGTAAATTTTTTTTACACCCACGAACTATACGTTTTGCAAGATTAAATAAAACTCAATTAATTAATTAATATTTATAATTACAATCCAGAAAAACGGTTTCAAAAAAACTATACACATCATGGCAGTCCCCGGAAAATTATACCCCTATTTCATATACTTTTGGTAAAAATTCGGTCCACTAACGAATAAGATTCGGTCAGTTATTTCACGAAAAATTAGAAAAACCGGTTTCCAGAAAATCGATAACGAAAAACTATACACTTTGTAGCACTCCCCGGGAAATTCTACCCCTACTTTATATATAATTCTTTAAGATTCGGTCCATTAACGAAGTATTCTGTAAAACATAATAAAGTAGAAGAGTAGCAAATTACGATTATATTATTGGTATATTATCTGAGTTCCATACATTTGAAGGCCTGTACTGACTCAGGATTACTTCGGGAAACATAGGTTTTTAATCGAAAGCTGCTGAAGTTTGGCAGTAACCTTTTGAATTATCCTGTATAATTGTCTCCTTTATGCTGTCTAATTTGGCTCAAAAACTCTTATTCTGCCTTTCACACAGTCACGCCTCCTTCGTTTCTCTACAATCATAAAATATTTGCATTTATAAATTTTATTGTAAATAATAGAATATTAAAACAATTTCATGTATTTAACTATAATTTCTTAATTAAAATCACACTCTGAAGTGAGTGGTAAAGAATATCAGTGATATTTGACAATATTTTTACGTAAGCATCTAATTTGATATTTCAAGAATAGATATTACATTTCAAATCTTTTAGTATATGTATCTATTATTGCGTTACTTTATTTATAATGAATGATTTCTCGTTTTGTGTATTTCCCAAAAAGCCCTCTACAACATTCTTAAAAGATAGGTATCTAGGCAGTCGGTATCAGTTAATTGTAGTTGATTTTAAAATTCATTATCCTTTAAAAGTCTTCGAATATCATTAAAACGTTATACGTTAATGCCTACATACATATTTGAATATTTACCAATAAACATGCCTTTCTTCAGCTTGGCTTGACTTATTTGCGAAAAACAGTTATATAAATACTGGAAAGGAGATCCAGATTGATTAAACGTTTTACAAAGTTCTACCCCTATTTTATATGGTTTTAATACAAATTCGGTCCAATAGTTTTTAAGTTAATAACGGTTTTTTTAATTTTTATAATTCTTACGGGTGATGCACTCCCTGGAAAATTCTACCCTTATTTCATATACTTGTGGTAAAAATTCGGTCCAATAGTTTTTAAGTGTGCAAGTAGAAATCTGCACATTGTTTACTTATAGTTCTTAAGTGTGCAAGTAGAAACCTGCACATTAATTTAGTTTTTAAGTGGGCAAGTAGAAACTTTCTTAAAATTTTTAAGTATGTAAATTATAAATTTGCACATTGTTTCATAGTTTTTAAGTGGGCAAGTAGAAACCTTCGCTCACAAAGCTTCCTCTATGAGGAAGCCAAAACAAATAAATAAATACTAATAATTATGCATCGAATAAAATAAAAGCTTAAGAACTATAAGTAAACAATTGCATGAGGAAGCAATGTGCAAGTTTCTACTTGTCTATAAATATATAATTACATGTAATTAACTTTTTTTGTTGGTCTACATACATTTCTAATACAGTTTCTTACGCATGTCTATTATTAACACAGGCACACAAAAAAAATTGTTATGTTTGAACCGGAGATTAGACCACAGTATTCTTATGTTATTTTGACGCTCTGAAACCGAATCTGATGTTTAAACTGCTCCATCACGTCACAATTTTTTTTTTGACGGAAAATGGATCGATTTATCAGTATTTTTAGAGCCATTTTTGGCCTTGTTTTTAATATGCAAACTGGCAGGTTAAAAATGACTATGTCACATACTTAAGGGGATCCTGGAGCGACGGCAATGACCGATATTTATAGGTGTATAATTTTCTTCGAATTGGCTTTACAGATTTGAAATCCCTTTAACACGTTTAAAGTACATACATGCAGAAATAATGGGTGGAGTGAATTGAAGACTAAAAACTTAAAACAATTAAAAAAATTATATTTGATACTACTTGGTGTACCTAACCTTTTGTACCTAGAGCTGTTACTTCATGGAAACTTTCGTTTAATATACGAATTATATTAGCTTACGTGTACAAATCGAAAGTACCCCACTAATCGGACTAGATCAAAGAACAACGTTGAATCATTGAAACTAAGATTAAAAGTCTAATAAGAAAGCTTTTCACTGATCGCAGATTTTATGCATGCGTACACACACACGCAGTGTACATGGCGTTGCAATCTGACAAGGACAGATATCTCGTAGGATCTCGTTGGATAAGGACAGAATAATCAAAATAATCGATATTTTTAATTCCGCTTAGATGAGGGCGCTTTCCCGTCGGAGTTCGGCCGTCACTCCAGGATCCCCAATTTATAAGATGTTATAAAGATGTCGGAATTTATATTAAAATGTACCACTACCTGTAGGCATGTAAGTATACAGGGTGACCCATTTTAAATGCCCACCTCAAATATCTCTTGAACAATACATTTTTAAGAAAAATGTTTTAGACAAAAGTTGGAGGGTTCAAAGAGGACAAAATGATAAAAATATAGAGTTATCCTGAGTGACCTTTTTAAGGCCAGGTCAATATAATCGATGTTTTTTTAAATGGAACACCCCTATATTGTACTAGTACACCGTTTGAAAGGGCATAAAATGAGAAAAATTTTGGTGCAAACTAGAGGTCAATACGTTGACCCGTTCGGATGTTATTTAGGGTCAAAAATTGGCTTTTTCAAAATATGACTATAAATAACTTCTGAACAGATCAACGTATCAACCTTGGACAATTTGGATATCATATTCGGTTTCAGAGCGTCAAAATACATAAGAATACTATATGGTCTAATCTTCGGTTCAAACATGACAATTTTTTTTGTATGCCTGTGTACCCAAGGAGCGCCAATGCGCGTATAATGCGCTTTGAATGTACATCAAATTTTGCATTAAATGCGGGTATTTGTCCCGCATTATATGCGCATTTAATGCATATTATGGAAGCGCATATCAAAAAGTGCACGTACGCTCCATTGATCGAGGAACTCAATCGTACAACTAGTAAACTCTGTACTATATTGGAATTTATCTTCGTGCCCAGCTTTTAAGCATTGCTGTGAGCATATTCCAGTACAGCTATCACAAAAGAAAAGAATATTCTTATTTAGAGAGAATATCTTTATTTTTGACATGATAAATGTCATTTACTTAAAATACAATTTATTTAAAATTTAATTTATATAAAATTTAAAAATTTAAATAAAATGTTTCATAATGAGTCAGAAGCTACTTATTTCAATATTTTATAAAACCTGGCATTTATAAATTAAATGCTCAATTTGCATTGATTACGATTTGAGTGCGCGCATTTTAAACACACAATTAACGTGGTTTTGAAGCCAATGCAATTGTACGCGCATTAAAAGCACGTTATACGCGCATTGGCGCTCCTTGGGAAGGAGCAACCTCGCGAGACTCGCGAAACTCATGTTCGACCGTTAGACGCCGTGCCGTCGTAAGCGGTGAGATCCCGACGACGGGCAGAGGCGCCGTACGGCAAACCGGGCTCGTGCGACGACCGGCCCGCGAGGACCGGCCGCCTAGTAGTGTGTCATACAATTGCATTGGCTTCAAAACTACATTAATTGTGTGTTCAAAATGCGCGCATTTAAATGCGTAATTAATGCAAATTGAGCATTTGATTTATAAATAACAGGTTTTATATTATATTTACATAAATAAGTAGCTTCTTACTCATTATGAAACATTTTATTTAAGTTTTTAAATTTTATATAAATTGAATTTTTTAAATAAATAGTTCCACTAACTATCTTTGTTTTTATTTCTGCGTTTAAAGCATCAATGTGTAAATGCACGTGTAGACTCTTAGATCCCCTATAGGGTAAGCAAGTTGGTAGAGCTTCGGTTGTCCATAGTGAACTCTACACAGATAAAAAAACATTCTTATTTAGAGAATATCTTTATCTTTGACATGTAATTCTTAAAACGAGATTATACGCTATATAATCTCATTTCAAGATTTATATGTCAAAAATAAAGATATTCTCTAAATAAGAATGTTCTTTTCTTCTGTGATAGCTGTACTGGAATATGCTTACAGTAATGCTTAGAATAATTAAATTATTGGTTTAATAATCCAGATATTGGGTCTAATAATAATACAATTGAATAAACTACTTATGTTTTTGTGGCACCCCGTGATAGCACTTTAATTGAAGCAAAAGCTTTTTTTCTCAGTGTAGGTTGCACTCAACGTCTATTTCTTTCTCTGTCTGGACACAGTGGACACTGAGCAACCTATCCCTTTTTTCTTCGTGTCCGGCCTCTAAACATTGTAGTGAGCATTCCAATATAGTACAGAGTTCATTAGTTGTCCGATTGGGCTTCTCGATCAATGAGCGTAGGTGCACTTTTTGGTATGCGCTGCCATAATATGCATTAAATGCGCATATAATGCGGGACAAATATGCGCTTTAAATGTGCATTTACGACCCGCATTTAATGCAAAGTTTAATGTACATTCAAAACGCATTATACGCGCATTAGCGCTCCTTGGGTTGGGTAATAACCATACCCAATAAGGAGCGCCAATGCGCGTATAATGCGCTTTGAATGTACATTAAACTTTGCATTAAATGCGGATATTTGTCCCGCATTATATGCGCATTTAATGCATATTATGGAAGCGCATACCAAAAAGTGCACCTATGCTCATTGATCGAGGAGCCCAATCGGGCCTAATGAACTCTGTATACTATATTGGAATTTTTCTTCGTGCCCAGCTTTTAAGCATTGCTGTGAGCATATTCCAGTACAGCTATCACAGAAGAAAAGAACATTCTTATTTAGAGAATATCTTTTATTTTTGACATGATAAATGTCATTTATTTAAAATTTAATTTATATAACATTTAAAAACTTAAATAAAATGTTTCATAATGAGTCAGAAGCTACTCATAAATTAAATATTAAATATTTTATAAAACCTGTCATTTATAAATTGAATGCTCAATTTGCATTAATTACGAATTTGAATGCGCGCATTTTGAACACACAATTAATGTGGTTTTGAAGCCAATCCAATTGTACGCGCATTAAAAGCACGTTATATGCGCATTGGCACTCCTTGGGTACTGTATTACGTAATGACCAATCATGTATCACGTAACCAACTAATTGAATGATTATCCTGCATGCGAGTGTCGTCATTCAATTTCAACGATGATAGTAGTAGGGAGTGAATAGATACTCCGTACTATCTACAATACTTACATATACATTTACATATATATATTATTAATGATTTATTTATGCATCTTTTCTCCTCTTATTTTTATGATTGTATAGCTAAGTTGTCGAAAAAATCACAATATTACCTAAAGTAATGTTAAGAGACACGGTAGTGTCTCGCGCCAAGTATATGCGAAGCGAGACCGCACCGTGGATCATTTACGCGACGATAATAATATCTCAAAGTGAGGAGAGGGGGAATACTACACTAGGCATTGCAGTCACATTCAGGCTCCGGATCTGATTGAGAGACCACTCGAGAAGTTTTGCGCAACAATGTTGAGTCGCGTCATTTTACTTTTTTGTTGTATTTTAATGGGTGATCTCGTGACAGAGTCGAAACCATTGTCGATTTTATTGATAGAGACTCTTCCATCGACTAGCCACCACGTCTGGACGGAGCATTTGGTTAAAGGACTGCTTCGCAAAGGCCATCATGTACATGTAGTGAGCATACATGAGACTAAGGTCAAGGGTAAACTCGCGCAGAATTTAACATACGTCGTAAGTAGATATTAAATGAGACTCGAAGACATTCTGAGAGATATAAATCGATTATTTGCAAATCATAAAACAAATGAGAAAAAACATAACTTTTCTATTTTAAAATGTTCTTTTCTATTTTACGTAAGATCAATGTGCATTCGGAGATGTTAATTTGTCACATTTTCATATGTCCTCTCCTGTATAGCATAAGGGTACATTATTTTCAGGTTTTCGATGGTCTAATGGATACTTATGATGAATCTAATAATTATGACCCAGTTGAATGGGAGAAGTATAGCGTATTTTATACGGCATATTTTGTATATCAGTGGGGTATTCACGCATGTGACACAATGATAAAAACTAAAACAGCGAGAGATCTTTTGAAAGTGACTAAAACAGTCGAGTTTGACGTAATAGTGCAAGACATTACTTTAACTCAATGTTTCTACGGATTATGGGAGGTAAAGAGCAATCAATTTTAGTAAATTTTAATTGTTTAGGCTATTTTTTGAAACTGCATGCGACTTAGCAAAGTTGCCTTTTAAATCGAGTGCGTTTGCGTAGTAAATTGTAAGTGTCTATATAGTTATTGCTCGTATTAAGTGCTAACGTTCACAATCGCTTCTTATTATTTGTTCAAAACGATGTTGAAGTGTGATTTTATTAGAACTTTTCTGATACAGAAAATGTGAAAAAATACGTGAAATATTTCGTGGCATTCTCTGTACAGATAGGGTAATAATCGGGAATTATTAAAACTATATAACTGTTATTTTTTATGAGTAGACAGACCGAAATGACTAAAACATTACTCTGTAGAAGAAATCAATCATTTTTATTAGCACTTACAAGGGAACTACCACAACTGTCCGGCTCCGATTTGAATTTCCTTTAAGTATGTTGTTAAACACAAAAATCCAACAGACACGTATTTCTTTATAGGGGCCCTAATTCATCTTTAGGGGGTGAAACACCCCTTCGAAAAAATCGGTTTTTCTCTTTCGGGCCGAATATCTCCGAAACTATACGAGATAGAAAACTTTTCAAAAATGGAAATTAAATGGCTTTAAAAGTACTTTGAAATAATGACAAAATAATTTTTTTATTTTTTTTATTTTTAAATATACCCCCGCCACCAATACATTTTTTTCAAAATTTTAAAAATTTTTTATCACCAAATAAGAGGTTATTTTTTTACGAATTCAACCATATATGATAAAGTTATGTTACGATAAACCATTTTCAAGAATTAATTACAAACGCCTCCGTATATACGCTATCCATGCTCATCCGTACTATGTGCGTAAGTAATTATTGTCGAAACAATAAGATATATAAAAAATGTTGTAAGTAAAATTTTTATAGTTTTTTATATGCTTTATAATTGTATATATGTATATAATATATATTTAGGTTTTCTAAAAATGTAATAATTTTTAAAATACTCCCAGCCTTGTTATTATTTCTTTGACATTTACACATAACATTATTGACATAATGTTATTGACATTATTTCTTTGACATTTGCACACATAATATTATTGCGCACATAAAATAAGAAAATCATTTTAACACATTGTACACATAACGTATTACACACATACACTTTGCACACATGACATTATTGCGCACATACACATTGCACACATGACATTATTGCGCACATACACATTGCACACATAATATTATTGCGCACAGAAAATAAGAAAATCATTTTAACACATTATACACATAACGTTATTGCACACATACACTTTGCACACATGACATTATTGCGCACATACACATTGCACACATAATATTATTGCGCACATACACATTGCACACATAATATTAATGCGCACATAAAATAAGAAAATCATATTAGCACATTGCACACATAACGTATTACACACATACACTTTGCACACATGACATTATTGCGCACATACACATTGCACACATAATATTATTGCGCACATACACATTGCACACATAACGTATTACACACATACTATAAAAATTTTACTTACAACATTTTTTATATATCTTATTGTTTCGACAATAATTACTTACGCACATAGTACGGATGAGCATGGATAGCGTATATACGGAGGCGTTTGTAATTAATTCTTGAAAATGGTTTATCGTAACATAACTTTATCATATATGGTTGAATTCGTAAAAAAATAACCTCTTATTTGGTGATAAAAAATTTTTAAAATTTTGAAAAAAATGTATTGGTGGCGGGGGTATATTTAAAAATAAAAACAATAAAAAAATTATTTTGTCATTATTTCAAAGTACTTTTGAAGCCATTTAATTTCCATTTTTGAAAAGTTTTCTATCTCGTATAGTTTCGGAGATATTCGGCCCGAAAGAGAAAAACCGATTTTTTCGAAGGGGTGTTTCACCCCCTAAAGACGAATTAGGGCCCCTATAAAAAAATACGTGTTTGTTGGATTTTTGTGTTTAACAACATACTTAAAGGAAATTCAAATCGGAGCCGGACAGTTGTGGTAGTTCCCTTGTTAGTACGAAAAGGATAGGGGAGAGTTGGCAATTACCGAGCCCCTAAGAACCGAAGCGTATATCTAAGCTCAGAAATGCTTCAAAAAAACAAACTGTGCAGTTTTAGATAGGTCATTTATTTGGCTATCCATATATCATACCAATAATGTTGAAAGTTAAACACAAACTAAAATATTAATAATTTTTCAAAAAGTGAGAAAACGCGGTATTATTAAACTGGTCTGATAATATCGTGACCAGGTCTGATAAAATCGTGCCCAGTTTAATAAAGCCGTACCTATAAAAATTACTTTGGCTTCAGCCAGTGACATAAAGTAGAACACAATAACAAAATGTTTTTTTTATATTTATGCATTAATATCGTCTAGTAGGTACCTACATATAAAAATAAGTGAATGCGTTAACAAATAACGATCATTATAAATTCAAATCAAAACTTAAGCAACGATCTTTTCTGTAAGCACCTTACATTGTAAACTAAACAGTCTTGGTAACTCTTAACATACAGTTATCGTTATACCTATGAGTATTATACCTTGGGCGCGAAATTATCAAACTCAATCATTTCACTTTACAACCTTAAAATATATAGGAAAGAAACGCGTGTTTCTAAAATCACTTTGCAACCTAATTTTATAGTGTTTTAGCTTATCAAATCCGTCAGGATTATTTCTCTAATGAAAATATTATGTTACTCACCTCTTATCGAAACTACCAGCAAAATTGTAACGAGCAAGCAGAGAAGTTTCCAGAGCGCACTGTGTTTACATGGACGGCCGGAACGCATTGACGGCGCATGCGGGTGGGGTATTTCGTGTTACTCTATGATATTAACATCATTGTAGGCGCGTAATACAAATAGTTATTGAGATAAACAATGGCGCGGAATTGTCAACCGCGCGGTAATTGCCAACTCTCCCCTACATATTAAAATACATACCCGGGAAAAAAACCTCTTATTTGTTCATATTAGTTCATATTAGTTTATATTAGTAAATATATGATTATATATGATCATATAAGAAGTGGAAAATATAATCTTAAACAATATTATATGGCTATATATGAGAGTATATAATTATATATGGCCATATATGAGCATATATGATTATATACCCGGGGAAAAAAGACCTCTTATTTGTTTATATTAGTAGATATGTTACGGGCAAAGTCCACATGGTGTGCAGTGTCGGCATTGTCCGGGCAATGTCAGCATTGAACAACGCGACTGGCAAAGTAGTTTATTAGCGGACATTGCATGCCCGGTTTGATGTGGGCAAAGTTAACACTGTCCATCTACCGATGGCAATGTCAGCAACTATATTATATTAATATAAGTTCTTATCAGGCCAAAATTCATATATGAGCATATAAGATCGTTTCTTATATGAGCATATAAGACATTATAAGAGATTTTTTTCCCCGGGTATTAAAATAAATATTGTTAAAAGGATCCAAGAAAATTGCTGTAGTATTTTGGACATAGTATTTCAATAATATAATGTTGCGTTCGCGGAGATTCTCTCTTGCAAACTCGGCAGTTTCTTGTTGCGCATTTTTATAAATAATTTAGAACCCTATTATTGCATTAACACTAACTTTAACGAATGTAAAAAAATACACGGAAATAATAATTATTACATATCTCCGCGCAAAGCGATAATTTATTTTTATGTACACGGAGAGAATTATTTTTAAATTTTACCCTTAAATTCACTACAAACTTGGGACAACTTGGCAACACCAAGGAATTTTTAAAATATACAAAAGACATTTTACAAACAACGTGATAAAAATTACCAAGCAGATTGATAAATTTTGAAAAATTATTGAAGTTTCCTAGATATATTTTAGTAAAATTAATCAAACATATATTATATTTTAATGTAATAGATATTAATATTTTTTATTAAAAATACGTTTATTGACTCCCCTCAGGGTTGCAAGGCGTTTTGTAGGGACGTTCCCAACCCTTTATTCAATTCTCATCCAATACTACCCTTCTCCTCTCACTTAATCCTTTAGACCAACGGCTTAACGTCTCTTTCCGAAAGACGGAGCCCAGTTTGCTCCGCACAAGAGCCTACCTTGCACGGAAGGCGCAGCTTTCGGAAAAACATTCCATGTTTACATGGCTCTAGTGGACTCGAACCTGGTTCCTCAGATTACGAGTCTGGCGCTCTACCACTAGACCACACTGCCGCTAATATTTTTTATTATGATAGATATTAATCAGAATAGCTCGCATAAAATTCTTGGTGGTACATGTTGTCCCACAACTACCATGATTTCAGGGTAAATTTTAAGAGAAAATTCTTTCCGTGTAAGTATATTATTTGTGTAGTTGAAGTTTGGAGCGTTCAGGGAGCAAAAATTAAAAATCTGTTTTAATTTAAAAAATTATAAAAAAGAATATATTAATAAAACAATAAAATTATAACTTAAATATTAATTTAAAATTAATAAAAGAGAATAAAAAATATAAGATATTGCAAAATAAATTTTTCACAAAAATGGTGATTTGTGTTTTGTGCCAAAATGTACAAGTGTGAGGACAATTTTTAAAATTTATTATGATAGAAGAAAAAAGATAGTTTGGTAACAGTTGAAGTGCTTTGTTTAGTCCGAAGAGTCCGAGCGTACTTGCATATGTAAGAAATATTCCTAATGTTGTTCTTGTGCTTTGTGCGAAAATGTACATGTATGAAAACAATTTTTAAGCTCCACTACCACTACCAATTAAAAGCACCATTAAAGAAAAAAAACTGAAAAAAGCTTTAAAAAGTATGAAATAATATTTTTAAGAATCCCTTTCAATTTTTTGAAGTTGGCGCAAAATTAATAATACTTTTAAGAATCCCTTTCAATTGTTTGAAGTCGGCGCCAAATTAATAATTACTAAATTCCCGACTTCAAAAATTAAAAGGAATTCTTAAAAGTATTATTAATTTTGCGCCAATTTCAAAAAATTGAAAGGGATTCTTATAAAAGTATTATTTCATACTTTTTAAAGCTTTTTTTAATTTTTAAAAAATTTTTAAAATACTTTTTATAGCTTTTTTTGAAGTCGGTTTTATTTTTTAAAAAATTTTTTATTTTATACTTTTTTAGTGCTTTATTAAATTAATATGAATAAAAAATAATAATTTATTAGTTGCTTATAATTATTATCGCATATTTCCTTATTGCTCCGTACCTTGATGTTCTAACACGATATTTTATGAACTAAAATCTTCCTGGAAGATTGCTCTATAGGACAGTGAAAACCGCATCCAAATCCATCCAGTAGTTTCAGAAAAAATTGCGGACATACATACATACTCGCCGAATACAGAACCTCCTTTTTGAAGTCGGTTAAAAAATAGTTTATTAACAGTTGAAGCCTGGATTGCTTTGTTTAATGCGTAGTATTTGCGCCTATTTGTATACAGGGTGTATCAGAATGTTTGGTACTTTTTTCATATTTAGATAGAGCGAGCTAAACTGAGTCGAAAAGTCATGTACCATTTTGCAATTTTCGCAATAGTTGATGAGTTATTAATGATTAAAAATCGCCGTATTGGCCCGGCCCACCGCCAAATCCAAGCGCGCGGCGAGATGCGGCCGCCCCGCGGCCGGCGCGCGGGCAGTTGTTTACTTCAAGCGGCACGAGCGGCGCGTAACGCCGGGCCCCCGTCCTGAGCGATGATAGTTTCTCGCCTTTTTTAAATAGAAATAAAATTTTCTAACAACATAGAAAAATTTTTTGTGCGTACTTATGTACATACGTGTGTACATGCATACACAGGAAAATATCAATTGTACTGCTTAAAAAAGCGATTACTCAATTTACTTTTTTTCTGTTAGTAAGTAACGGTTGTCTTTAAGAAAGAATATTTTCTTGATAATAGTCTTAAAATGTACAAATTTTAGAAAGAGTCTTTATCATGTACTCGAAAGAAGAATTTATACTCCTTCAAAGAACATAATAAAATTTTATCAAAGAAAAATCAAAATAATAAATAAAGTAATATGAGGACCCTCGAGATTAAAATAGGAGAAGTCAAGGCTATGAGGGTCAGACGCAGATCACAGTGCGTAATATCAGAAATAACTGATTTATTCGTCGTTTTGATACATTACATCGATCCGTACGTTTCGGCTCAGCTTTGAGCCATCTTCAGCGGTAATTACAGAAGTTAAGTTACACGTTCTCCGTACCGTATGGTGAGTTTACTGATTCAAAGTATCAGAAACATGGACCAATTGATCCATATCTGTAAATTTGTTCAATTAATGTTGAGATATTAAAAAGATCCCTTAGGAAACTCACCATTCGGTCTGAAAAACGTGGAATACAGAGCCATGTACATAATAAATACTCTCTGCGAGAAGACTTGACTAGTTATAATCCTCGCCGGTGTGTTGACCTACGACATGCCTCTTCTTGCAAGACCTTTCATATCATTGTGTGTCGTGTCGACAAGATCGTCAAGTCTTCTCGCAGAGAGTATTCATTATGTACATGGCTCTGTATTCCACGTTTTTCAGACCGAATGGTGAGTTTCCTAAGGAATCTTTTTAATATCTCAACATTATTTGAACAAATTTACAGATATGGATCAATTGGTCTATGTTTCTGATACTTTGAATCAGTAAACTCACCATACGGTACGGAGAACGTGTAACTTAACTTCTGTAATTACCGCTGAAGATGGCTCAAAGCTGAGCCGAAACGTACGGATCGATGTAATGTATCAAAACGACGAATAAATCAGTTATTTCTGATATTACGCACTGTGATCTGCGTCTGACCCTCATAGCCTTGACTTCTCCTATTTTAATCTCGAGGGTCCTCATATTACTTTATTTATTATTTTGATTTTTCTTTGATAAAATTTTATTATGTTCTTTGAAGGAGTATAAATTCTTCTTTCGAGTACATGATAAAGACTCTTTCTAAAATTTGTACATTTTAAGACTATTATCAAGAAAATATTCTTTCTTAAAGACAACCGTTACTTACTAAAAGAAAAAAAAGTAAATTAAGTAATCGCTTTTTTAAGCAGTACAATTGATATTTTCCTGTGTATGCATGTACACACGTATGTACATACGTACGCACAAAAAATTTTTCTATGTTGTTAGAAAATTTTATTTCTATTTAAAAAAGGCGAGAAACTATCATCGCTCAGGACGGGGGCCCGGCGTTACGCGCCGCTCGTGCCGCTTGAAGTAAACAACTGCCCGCGCGCCGACCGCGGGGCGGCCGCATCTCGCCGCGCGCTTGGATTTGGCGGTGGGCCGGGCCAATACGGCGATTTTTAATCATTAATAACTCATCAACTATTGCAAAAATTGCAAAATGGTACATGACTTTTCGACTCAGTTTGGCTCGCTCTATCTAAATATGAAAAAAGTACCAAACATTCTGATACACCCTGTATATAAGAAAAAATTCTAATTGTTTCTGCAACTTGTGCCAAAATATATAAATGCGGGACAACTTATTAATAGAGTTGAGAAGTTACCGCGCGTTATTTGTAACGACATTATACCGGTACTTTTATAAACAAGAATTTTTTAAATAAGAACAGTAAGTTTGGGAGTGTGATGAATATTTTATATAACACATATCTATATAGGAAAACCCGGGGCATAATAGGACATGGTCGATATCTTCTTTCACAGAGATGCTGCCATGTAAATAAAATGTTTCGAAATTATTACTCTTAAATGTTTCTAACCGCGTGTTGTTATCAGTTTTGATATTATTTTTAGTTGTAAGATGCTACAAATTGCTTAATGCGTTCGCTGTGCTCTTTGCGATTCAGTTACAGTTCTTTTGATGCAGATGCATAAGATAAACAATGATAAAATTCTACTTTTTATTACTGTACGTACATTTACGTTATTAAATGATTTTTTCTTGTCAATTTAGTAAAGTATCTGTGTAAATAATAATTATCTATAATGAGTTATATTACCTAAAGTAAACTTATATATTTCGAGCATAACGGGGCATTAGTCCGTGAAGCATAATGGCCTTGTGTTCTTAAAATTTTTTATTTCTTTCATGCGCTATCAGTAAATACCTATGTTATGTTGCGCAATATTGATGCCAAAGATTATACCATCACATTTTTTTTATTTGATTTATATTTTAATAAGAAAAATGTATAGTGTAATAAGAGAGAAGTGTTATTAATAAACAATTATATTATTAAATAAAAGTGTAATAATACACTTCTACATATATTGCGTGTTCTAATAAATCACTTTTAAGAGGTTTTGAACATTAATAAACAAGTTTTATGAGGTATCCCATTACGCCCCGGATAAAATGCATAATAAGGAAAACTCACGCTTTCAATATAAAACAACAATTTGATCCTTCTAAACTTTTCTCTTGCAGTAAAACTTGTGTTTTTTTATAGTGGATATTTCAAAGAATATTTTGGTGCAAGACCAAGTTTATTTATATATATTTAATATATTTTAAACTTATTTAACCCTTAGCGTTCCCATTATGCCCCGGGTTCCTCTACCATATGCTGACTCCTTAAATGTGCACACAGTGTCGGAAAAGTACGTTTTATTCATTAAACTTTTTCGTTAATAACACTTATATAATAAACACAATAAACGACGGCTAAAACCTTTTGAAGGTTACTCAGGAGGGCAACCTTTTGACAGTATATGTTCAAGTCAAGTTCATTTGAGGTGGGTCTCCTAAACAGTTTTTCCGGCTTTTTGTTATAATTTTATTGTTTTATATATAAATCTATTTCTTTTTACAATTTTTTTATTACAGGAAAAAATTTTAATTTTTGCTGTAAGATCTGCTCAAATTTTAACTATATTATTATTTTTTCATTATCTGCTAATAACAGTGACAATTCTTTTCTGCAAAATGGTACTTATAAATTATATTATTTTGTTTATTACGAAATAATATCTGTTTCAGTTTTAACTTTTCCCATTGTCTGTAAGTATTGTTCTTTCAGGATGCTAAAGGTAAGCCACCCATAGTAGGCTATATTCCACTTGGTGCTACTCCTTGGCTCAAGGATTATATCGGTGGTCCAAGTTATCCGACCGTTCGACCTTACACACATGCAGCCATTGCGAAACCTGAAGGTTTATGGTTGAGAACGTGGAATACTTTATATTACATTGTGGATGATCTCATACGACATTACTATTTCTTCCCTATTGTTCAACGACTTACTGAGGAATATGTAGGCCATGCTATCAGACCATTACACGAGATAGAAAAAGAAAGAATTAATATTGTACTAATTAATACTCACGCTGCGTTCGAGCCTGCAATCCCATTGCCGCCAAATACCCTGGAGATTGCAGGATTGAATGCTCAGGCCGTGCAACCAATTGCCGGCGAGGTAGTCGTAACGTATTCTGAGGTAACAGAAATTATATTTCTTTACTTGAAAAACACAATTTAAACAAAAATTTCAATAAAAATATTAGTAAATAAAAATTTTTTTAAACATTGAAGAAAGCTTTAAAAAGTATTAAATAATAGGGTTGTGTGGGGTGATGTGCAACATGGGGTGATGTGCAACGTTTCCGATTCCTGGTCTGCATGTCGACATTTGACAGAACCGCATACTGCCATCTGTTTGTGTTGACAGTACCTTGTTTTAGATAAATAACTCGCGAGATAGCACGCACCCTGGTTTGCTGTACGAAAAGCGAGTTAAATTTCTCGAGCTGAATGTAATTTTTGCTTTTCACATTCATAGTGATTTCGTGAATTGGTTTTAGTCATTTTATAGGTAAATATTTTTATATTGTTAGTTTTTCAAGTACTTTTGATAATCCAAAGCGATTTTGTGATTTTCTTACATTGTGTTGGTGTCACGCCAGTCCGCGCAAAATAGCGTGTTTGGGGTGATGTGCAACATGATGTGAAATGTGTCGACATGCAAGGTCGCAACTATTTTACTTGTAACAACTGCGATTCAGATGATAAAAAATAAAGTGTTGGCGAATTTTTATGTTTTCCGGGCGTAACTCCGGTTCGCCAATTGGCGTAAGATGCCGGGTCGACCCCGACAGGGATCCGACGTGCGGTTTGAATGAGACACTTGATTTGGGAGGAATGCACAAATATCGTTTAATTGTCAGGTTAATACAAATGCTGGTTGACGCGCTCTCATTTGAGCACGACACTCGGCGCGCACGTGATTCGATGAGCGCTGGTCACGTGATACGAAAGTGTTCGTAGAGCGCGGAGGCGATGGCAATTAAAACGCACAATGTAGCTTGCACGCGATGAACGCACTTGAGGCGTTATACAGCAGTCGCACTTGTTCGTAACACAAGACGCGAGAATGTTCACAAAAGTCGGCTCGATCACGATGATCGAGCGCACAATGGCGAGGCACGCAGGGTGACTTATACGCGAATGTTCACTGCTCGCGGAGGCGAGAGCGAATTGCAGCACGCACGAACGGCGCGATAATTAGCGGTGCTCTGACAGAGCAGTAAACTCGGATGCACGACGGTATACGACCTCGTGAACCGGATTACTTTTAGCTACTGACCGCAAACTCTCGTGTTTCGGGAGCTTTCCTTTGCGCGACGCGTATCGACCAATCACCTGCGTTTCCGGGATCATGCGATCACGGCATGACAGGATCGATACGTGCCGCGAGAGACTTCGCGGTGAGGGTTGACGGGGGGAGCGGCGCGAAATCCCTTCGTTCGGAGGGCGACTGACGGATGGCGTTACCGGTACGGTATTGATCCGTGATCGCGAGAAAATTACGGAACATAAAGTTTTTTGCGTTTTTCCTTTCATTATATTAATTTTTAAGCGATAAATAAATAAGAAATCAAATAAAAAATGATTTTTTTTTCAGGTCGATTACAACACAGTGAAATTTTTTGTTCACCAGATTTCGATTAATTTGTATTTAAGAAGCCCAAATTTAACATTTAAGTCGATTGATGTCGATATTCATGCATTTTTTACCTTAATTTTACCTGTGTTGCACATCACCCCAAGAAAATTTGAAAATGCTAAAACAGACGTTTTTGAAAACTCGAAAAATTTTTAGGAAAAATTTAAAATTTTGAAAATCTAATCACGCAGAATTTTAGTATTTTCCTTCTTCTACATTATACAGCCATGATATATTTCAAGAATTTGATTTTTGGATATGTTTTCCGAGCAACGCGTGAAAGTGTTGCACATCACCCCACATAACCCTACTTTTAAGAAAATTTTTCAATTTTTTGAAATCGGTGAAAAATTAAGGATGTATAGGAGGTACAGTCTTAGATGTATCGGACCTAATTTTCAAAGCGCTACCAAGTGGATAAAAATTTGTGAGAATGTTCTTTTAGTCTTCCTGATGTGCTACAAAAAAGTAGAAACGAATCCACTAAACGGTTGCTGAGATATAACGATTTTAATTTTCACTGATTTTACACGTATTCTTATGGGAAGAGACGATTTTGACGGATAAAACAGCTAAAAAAATGTTGAAGGAGTGCTACCAATGTTTTGAATTTTTTTGTACATCTAGTATACGAATAGATGAAAATATCTGCCAAGTTTCAATTGTCTTCACTACACCGTTTTAAAGAAATAAATTATAACTTGAGATAATTGTGCTGTCGGCACGAATGTATCTCAATGAAAAAACATTTGTAAAGTAAAAAATACCTTTCTAGGAGTAAAAATAAGACTCCTACTATCATTTGAGTATCTTACATCTAGATTTACTATGCGTTAGGCGTAGATATTCAAGTATTTCAAATTTCATGCACTTTTGTCTAAGATTGTACCTCCGATACATCCTTAATAATACTTTTAAGAATCCCTTTCAATTGTTTGAAGTCGGCGCCAAATTAATAATTACTAAATTAATTTGGCGCCGACTTAAAAAATTAAAAAGAATTCTTAAAAGTATTATTAATTTTGCACCGATTTCAAAAAATTGAAAGTGATTCTTAAAAGTATTATTTAATACTTTTTAAAGCTTTTTTTAATTTTTTAAAAAATTTTTAAATACTTTTTAGAGCTTTTTTTAAAGTCGGTTCTATTTTTAAAAAAAATTTTTATTTTATACTTTTTTAGTGCTTCATTAAATTAATATAAATAAAAAAATAATTTATTAGTTGCTTATAATTATTTATTGTTACGGGAAATGGGAAGGCCGTCGAGCGGTATGCAAGTGATGATTCGATGGTTGAATGATAACACAGTATATTTCGTTAGAATACAGAAGGAGCTAACCGGACAAGACGTATCGTGAACACGGACTAGGACAGACTGACTACCGTATCGAAGAAGAACATTAAGTCAGTCATTAGATAGATAGGCAACTCTATGGGATAATAGTTCTCCAGATGCGCGCTGGGAATCGCCACCAATCCGGATTCGGCTCGAACACCTCCCCTCGATGAGCACACGACGTCTGTGAAATAGTTAGACGGGCTTTAGATTTAAGAGATCGAGACATCTCTCGTGCTTCAACCTTGGAAGTCCCTTGGTGAGAATGTCTGCGGCCATCAGCTCAGTAGGTGCATATTATATCTTCAAAATTCCGCTCTCCATCACCTCGCGTACGTAGTGATGGCGAACATCAATGTGCTTGGTTCTGGCGTGAAAGACAGGATTCTCCGCCAGTTTCCGGGCTCCGTTGTTGTCATTAAAGATCGTCAGTTTGGTTGGTAACTTGAAGCCGAGGTCGCTGATAAATCTTTGAAGGTAAACAGCCTTCTTCACGGCGTCTGATACAGCCATGTATTCGGCTTCGGTAGACGAAAGGGCAGTGGTCCTCTGCTTCTTGGACTCCCATGATATGAGACATCCGTTCAATATAAAAGCATAACTCGTATAAGATCGTCGGTCCTCTAGGCAATTCGCCCAATCCGCATCAGCATAGCCAGTGAGGTGTTTGGTAGATCTCCTGAATGACAGTCCAAGATTCGATGTCCCTTTGAGGTATCGCAAGACACGTTTGGCTGCCTTCCAGTGGGTCTCGTCATAGCAGTTGTTGAACTGGCCCAGATGACTCACCGCGTAAGAAATGTCGGGTCTGGTGCTCATGGCTAAGTATGTCAGCTTCCCGACCAGCTCCCAAAAAGGCAGTTCCTTCTCTTGCATACTGGAATCGTCCTCGCTCTTTCTTAATTTCTAGCTGCAATCCAGCGGAGTAGCTACTGGCTTCGAGTCCTTTATTCCGAATCGGTCCAGAGTATCGTTGATGTACCCCTTTTGATTCAATGTCATTCCATCCTCGTTTTGAGTAAACTTGATGCCGAGACAATATTTTATTTCGCCAAGATCCTTGATCTGAAAACTTTTAGAAAGATGTTCAGTTAGTTTAGTGATTTCCGATAGGTCGCGGGATGCCACCAAGATGTCGTCGACGTAGACTGTGACGATAAAGATATTTTCGCCTTTTCCTCTGAAGAATACGCATGGATCAGCTGTAGATTGCTTAAGTCCAAACTTCTCGAGCTCACATCTCAGTCTCACGTGCCAGCGGCGTCCAGCTTGGCGAAGTCCGTAAAGAGCTTTTCTTAATAGACAAACCTTGTCTCCGCTCCTCAATTCCCGAAGCATAATTGCTGCTTTATTAGCAATCTTCCCCTTCTTCTCGGAGATGACAATTTCTTTTAAAATTCGTTCCGTGTATTTGGGAATCTCCATGAAGATTTGTTCCTCGAGCTCGCCGTTTAAGTATGCGGTCGTGACATCTAGTTGATGAATCTTTATGTTATGTTGTGCCGCTACCCTTACGAAAAAGTAGTACTAGCAATCAGTACTCAGTACTGAGTGAACAGTACTCGTAGTATTGAGAGTATTAGTATGTTAATACTCATAAATACTGCAGAATGGTCGGTACTGTGTCTGTCAGTGCTTACAGTACTGGCAGTACTACAAGCAATAATACTCATTAGTACTCCAAAGTATTGAAGTGGTCAGTACTTTATCAGATTAATATTCGGAGTACTATCATGATAGTACTGCCAGTACTGTAAGAAACTAATAGGCATAGATTATTGATAAATTGGTTCTCTAGCACAGTCTTGGTTTTTTAATTGACCAAAGATTTGTAATAAACAGGATTTAAACAGATCTCTTCTACGTGTCACAGGGTACCCTACCTTTCACATTACATGTCACAGTGTACCCTACGCTATGGCTCAATCGACCCCACGCGTGGGGTCCACTGTGACAAACGCAGCATTTCGAAATATCATTATTTTTGCAAAATATTTCTGAAAATTTACTTCTTAAATCATTTACAAACAAAGTTTATTATATTAAACATCGAATAGTCTTATTTATATTATAATGAAGTTATTAAAATTTTTAAATTCACATTTTTAATGTGATTTGAAAAAACGTGGTTTAAGGGTGCCCACTCTCCCCTACTGCGCCTGTACCATACGTTAGTATCTCACGATTATTTGATAAGTACTAAAAGAGTACTGGAGGGAGTACTGGTGGGAGTACTGGGGGAGTATTGGAGGGAGTACTGAATGAGTATTGGATGAGTACTGGGAAGGAGTACTGACGAAGTCAGTATGGTCGAATTTAGTAGTACTTTGAGTACTTATGTCTCCAGTACTTTCACCAATACTTTTCCAGTATTAAAACCAGTACTACTTTTTCATAAGAGTAGGGCCGTTGTGATGCGTATTGAACTGAGACGAGCCACTGATGCGAAGGTCTCGTAGAAGTCTACGCCGGGACGTTGAGAGAATCCACGCGCGACGATGCGCGCCTTTCTCCGTTCCAATGTTCCATCTTGATTCATCTTGTTTCGTAGCACATATCGGCTACCGATAATCTCGCATCCTTCCGGGCGATCCACCAGCTTCCACGTATCATTATTTAAGATGGATTTCATTTCCGTGGTCATAGCGTAAATCCATTCTTCCGCATCAGGTCCTCTCAGGGATTCATTAATAGGTACTTCGGCAAGAAAAGCGAATCCGGCTTGTTCGGTTGTATCATTCGCGACTTGAAACAATTTTCTAGGTCTTCCCCTGCGTCCTGTCATTACTTTTCGAGGTCTTCCTGGGCCTCTCTTCGGTGTGGCCTGCGGTTCGTCGACATGATCCTCGTCTTCATCTTCGGTGACGTGATCTTCTCTCGTCGTCTTGATCCTTGTCGCTATCGCTGAAAATCGGAAATTCAACTTCGTTCGGTTTCTCTGCGACATCATCCCTTTTTGGTTTAGGCTCCTTTTGCGTCTGTCGTAACGCTTCCGGCATGGCAATAAATTCCACATCTCTCGATATGTCTATCTTGCGTTTGTCCGGGATCCACACTCTGTAGGCCTTAGAATTTTCGGCATATCCAAGGAAGATTCCTCTCTTAGAACGTGACTGGAATTTTTCCTTGTTCGGCTCTCTATTCAGTGTGTATACAGGACAACCGAATTCTTGAAATTGTCCGACGTTTGGCGCATTTCCCGTCCAGTATTCGTAAGGAGTCTTGCCGCCAAGGCTACTGGTCGGATAGCGATTGCGTATATAATTTGCCGTATTGATAGCCTCTCCCCAGAAAGACGAAGGTAGTTTGGATTGGATCAGGAAGCATCTAGCCATCTCCACGAGAGTCCGATTCTTCCTCTTTGCAGTCCCATTCTGCTCCGGAGTATGCGTGACTGTCAACCTGCGCTCGATCCCGTTTCTCTTCAGAAAGTCGTTGAATTCTAGATTGACGAACTCTCAAAGTTACCTTCTGGGGTGCAATAAAAAATATAATTTATTCACAACAAGTCAAATCCTAGAAGAATTTGGTCACATCGTTAAGACATCTGAAACCATCCGACACTTGCCTAAAATATTTCAAAGAACGCGGCAGTCATTGCTCCGACGCGGTGCTGTGACTTTTGTTGTAACGTTGGTGGTCGTAATTTTGAACATTTACTGTAAACTAGAGACCCTCTATACAGAATCTGGCCATAAGCGATTTTGTCAAAATCCTGCGAGAGAGACGGATATACATTTTTCCTTTAACCTAGCCTCATCTGATACGCTCAAGCACATTTGGCAGCTGTAAAAGTGTTATAAGCATTGCAGCAATAGATAGCGAATAATAGCGATATTGTAGAGATAATGTATATCTTTCCTCTCGCAGGATTTGGACAAAATCGCTTATGGCCAAACTCTGCATAGAGGGTCTCTACTGTAAACATGTCAAATTGACGGAATAAAATCATTGCATCGCAGTCGTTGTGACGATTTAATTAAACGCCCGTAACGAAGCGTCGTTGACTCATGGTTCCTATACTTAAAGTTGGTGTATTTATTCCTTCTTTCATTACACAAATTTACGAAACTTAGTTTTTCTACACCCTGTATATATCTCAGGAACTGTTTAATATTGTAACTCGTGCTCAATCGTGGTCAATCGGGACGGTGGTCAATCGGGACGGTGGTCAATCGAGACCGTGGTCAATCGGGACCGTGGTCAATCGGGACGGTGGTCAATCGGGACCCTGGTTAATCGGGACCGTGGTCAATCGGGACGGTGGTCAATGGGGATGGTGGTCAATCGTGACCGTGGTCAATCGGGACGGTGGTCAATCAGGACCGTGGTCAATCGGGACGTTGGTCAATTGGGACCGTGGTAAATATTAACGTGATCAAACGGGACGCTCCTAAAAAAACGCCAGCGACTAACTTTAAGATATCGGAAAACGCCCAATGCCATTCAAAGGAGAATCGTTTCTACCCGTTTGTACCTCCGTTTAAATCGTTTGTCTCTCAAAGGAACCGGAAATACAGGCTTTTCAAAAAACGTCCAAGAGGTAAATTCGTTAATTTTTTAGATAACGGAAAACGCCCAACGCCATTCGAAGGAGAATCGTATGTACCCGTTTGTACCTCCGTTTAAATCGTTTGTTTCTAAAGGGTTAAGGAGTTAGAGAGGGTGAAAAAAACGCCAGCGCCCAACTTTAAGATATCAGAAAACGCCCAACGCCATTCGAAGGAGAATCGTATGTACCCGTTTGTACCTCCGTTTAAATCGTTTGTTTCTAAAGGGTTAAGGAGTTAGAGAGGGTGAAAAAAACGCCAGCGCCCAACTTTAAGATATTGGAAAACGTCCAACGCCATTCGAAGGAGAATCGTTTGTATCCGTTTGTACCTCCGTTTAAATCGTTTGTTTCTAAAAGGTTAAGGAGTTAGAGTGGGTGAAAAAAACGCCAGCGCCCAACTTTAAGATATTGGAAAACGCCCAACGCCATTCGAAGGAGAATCGTATGTACCCGTTTGTACCTCCGTTTAAATCGTTTGTTTCTAAAGGGTTAAGGAGTTAGAGGGTTTGCGTCGTTTTTTATGAGAAGAGCTTCTATCTGGATCTTATTCCACGTGTCCGAAGTTTTCTTTATTCAGAAATTCAATCCTTACAGACGACGACGCCATGTTTTCTTCCTCGTGTATCGATCACGTATCACTCGCGATAATATACTTGCAACGGCTATACGCCTGGGCCCATAACCTGTTACGGGAAAAGCGGTGCTGCACGCTTTCACGAAAATTGCGATATCTCAGAACCTATTAGAGTCTCCATTAATTTTTTTTTAAAAGAAAGGTTACACTATAAGGAATATTTTATTATCTTACAAAGTTTCTGACAAATTGGTCCCGTCGAATAAAAACGATTCCAAAAAATATTTTACTTTTTTTTGGTCAAAATTAAAAAATTTGTTTTCAATAATGCAATAGTCTAAAAAGGCATGATTTCAAGTATAACATATTTAAATTTTATTAAAATCCGATGAATAGTTTCGTAAATATTAATACTTAAAAAAATACTTAGTAAAAAATTCAACATGGCGTAACTTTTACAATTTTCAAAATTTTTAAAAATCCTTTGACCTTTTAATTTCTCTTATCCAATACTATAATTTCACCAATTTGCAAATCAATCCGGAAACCACGTCCAAATCGTGACATTTCTGACGTATTCTTACCCATCTATATTCTATAAATGAAAAAATTGCAATTCTATGTAATATAATTTATATTATTAATTAATTATTAATTTGTATAATAATCAGTGAATTGTAAGCAGAAAATAAATATTTCACGGAATATTGCTAAATTTAGAAATGTAAAAATATTTTTTATAATAATATTCTATTTATAACAATGACTTCTCTAAAAAAGTGCCGCATAAATCTTATTTAAACAAATTTGATAATATAATTTCTGCTTAGATATAATCCGTTTAAAATGCATCAGTTATTTACGATTATATTTTGTCATTAAGATACATATTTTTATATTATCGAAATATTAAAGGCCTCCGTACAATGAAAAATATAATTAAGGAACAAGGAACAGATAAGAAACAAGAAATCAGGAATGAAGCTGGTGTAGCATTAATACTCGGCTTCCGATAGGTTAAAATCTATTGCCTGTGTTATTCCCTGTTTCTGTTGCCTGTATTTTTTATCGTGCATCCAACTTTATTCTTGATTCTTTAGTCCTAATCGCTAATATCTGTTCTTTGTTCCTTATATTTTTTATTGTGCGGAGGCCTTAGTTCATCATTATTTAAAGGATGTGCGCATATTTCTTGACGGAGCAAAGAATGGAGCCATCGTAATATCGTTAGGAACGAATGTGAAATGGAAACATCTCAATTTAGATACGGTTAAAACCGTTATACTGGCTCTGTCGAAACTAAAACAACGAGTGCTGTGGAAGCTAGATATTGAAGTGCCATTTGAGATCCCCGAAAATGTAATGGTTGTGAAATGGATGCCTCAAAGCGAAGTTTTATGTACGTTTTTCCAGTTTCTATGATGTACGAGAAAATATGAGTTGTATATTTCTACGTAACATTTGTTTAATTAGCTATTGCTAATAAATTGTTATTTTTTAAGTACGTACGGTAACGGTAATGAGTTACTTTGAGAATCAGTAACTTATAGTAACGGTATATAACCGTTACTTTTTGACTCGTAACGAGTAACGGTAACTATAGTTACTTTAAAAAGTTACTTTCCTATCTCTGCTCAGGATCATGTCCTTGACAACATATGTTAAAGGTCAAGGTTATTGGAGGTGCCTTCCCTCATCATTATTTTTACCATTTTATTTTATTTTATAATTTTTTTGCACTTATTATGAGACAATTTTAATTTTTAGTTATTACAATTATATGTTATAATCTCTTTACAATAAAAGAGTAGTTTTTATTACAATAAGAACAACTCACTTTTTGTTTAAAAATGAGGTATAGGCAACAAAATTGTTGATTAAAAGTTATCATATTAGTTTAATCGGGACATGTAAGCTAATAATATGTGTGTATCTATGTAAGATTTCCATAGTTGAGAGTTATACTTATTTAATAATATGTCTTTATGTGTTTAGCTCATAAAATGTAGAGCAGTCTGGACACATGGTGGTCTTCTGAGTACGCAGGAGCTATTGGAAAGGTATACCAATGATCGTAATGCCTTTCGTTATAGATCAAAAATCCAACGCAAGAATATTAGTAGCTAAAAGGTGTTGGCATATACTTGGACATTAAAACTTTGTCACGACAATCCATATTACGCGCAGCTGAAGAAGTACTTTACAATGAAAGGTATCATATTTTGATCATGCTTTAATAATTATTATTTAAGCAGTAATATTAACAATATAGCTACATTTCATAAATGTCTAAACTCTAATGTTAATATACATAGTATAATCAATTTACAAATTCCTGTAAAAACAATTGCTTATAAGATAATAAATTATAAAATTTAGCTTTCCTGTTTATGTGTCTTGTAATATATTTGGCTTTTCTTTAATTAAGACGTAAGTTTGCGTTCCTTTATAAAACGTAATTTTTTATTACATTATTAATAGTCAAATTTTTTTTTTGTACAGTTATAGCGAGAAACATGAAACATTATCCAGCGAATTCCGGGAT
>NW_027250301.1:0-28532 GCF_030848795.1 Temnothorax nylanderi | reverse complement strand
TATATATATATATATATATATATATATATATATACGTACATACATACACAGACCCGGCGTCATTTTTCCTTCGTCCAATGCCAGGCGATCCGCGCATTACCCAGCAACGAAATATTGACCTTTAATTAATTTTTATTAGAATAGAGTTGTTTTCCAAATAATAAAAATTATATCGAGACTTTATCGAAATGATTCTGGAGCGATTGGATTAAAAAAAAATTTTTTTAGACACTTTCTGCTAATTATACGCTTAATTGATTTTAATTAATTGTGATTATTGTATGGTTTTCTAAACTCTGAAAAGTTTTTTCCAAATATCTCCAAATAATTTCCAAACGATTGGATAAGATAATTTTCAATAATTTTTAATTTGTTTGCCAACTATACGTCGGTCCCTCGACATGGATCGACACGTGATCGCTTTGTGACTCGCGAAGTGGGTTCACGCCACGTCAGTTCACAGGCCGCTGTGTTTACCGACAGCGCACCGCAGTAGTTCCGCGAGCGATCACTGTTCCGGTTCCGTCACTGCCCGTCTCATTTATCGTATCGTATTTCGTATCGTCGTTTCAACACGTGGCCCACGTGGAAGCATGGTAATAAATCTATATAAGTAGATATGAATCTTTGTAATATAATTATAATAAATATATAGGGTGAGTTTTATTTCATCTGCCAATTATCTTTGTCAATTATCTCAGAAAGGTTTATTGTGGTTTATTGGTTTATTGGAAAAATGTTTCGGATAAAAGTGTTGGTCGGTTCGAAGGAGTCAATAGGCGCCGCGTACTTTTGTTAGCATATTAGATTTTGGGTCCGGGGCGGGTGTTAAGCCCAGTAGGCTTCAAGTCAAATATTTTTAAATAATAACCCCCATTTTTTATTATATCGATCGTCTTTTTCTACTAATTAATTTGAATATTTTTTGTCTGAAACATTTTTTATTTGTTTCATACTTTTTGAGATATTTAAGGAAAACTCGTTAATTTTTTCAATTTTTAGCTTACAATATCTTAATAATTGTTTGTCGGAGGAAAAAGTGGTACAAGACTTTTTGACTTAAATTGGTCTCAAGAATATACCGTTGCAATAATACCCTAATTTTTTTAATATTTGTGTATGTACATGAAAACTCCAAAAGGAGATGGGGTTTTCCATTTAAAAAATTTAACTAGGCCGAACACGGGTCTCGGTCGGACCTAAAATCTAATAAGAACGTTTATCGGTTCTCTCTGAACCCTACGACCCTTTTATCTAAAATATTTTCCCAAGAAACCAATATTTTTTTAGATAATTGGTGGAGATAATTTATTGACACACGAAATAAAACTCACCCCGTATGATACCAAATATATAGCGTTTTGTGTGACATATATGGCTAACAAAATACAGATTATTAGATTATTACATTTTATTATACTCTACTTAATATTTTCCATTTTTTTTTAAGAAAGAGAATATGACATCCAATTATCATTCCTCGCATTGCGAGAATGATGTCAGATATCCTTATACTGACAGAGTAGCGGTAGAAGAGGATTATGTTGATTTCATCTATCAATTTTTGAAGGATAGCAATATATCTGGGGACTGTAAGAATACTGCTAGCATAAGTAATATTTGTAAGAATATAATTGGAACACCTAGCAATTTTCCAAGCCACGAAGATTTTCTTTCGGTACGTGTATTTTCTGTTCTGTAGAAAGTATGTGATCACAAAATCTAATTTATGCTACAACGTTTGGTAATATTCGGTACTTTTTTTAATTCTTTAATACTAGGAGACGTATAATTTCGATATTTCAATATCTCCATGGCAGAATCAAGTGCCGTATACTTATGTACCAGAGTATCGAAAAGATTTATATATTCATCATATTGGTATGTAACATTTGAATTGATAAATCAGATATTGTTACGGAAAATGTTTGTGTTCGGAAAAGGTTATAATTAAATTTTCTATTTTGAAGATCTCGAATTTCATGAAGCTGTATATCCAATCAGAATCTCTATATATGAGGTATATAATTTTGGGAACGTATTTTGAGTTTGTGCTCAAGATTCTGAAGATGAGGGTCAGTGGATTTTATTATGGAATGGAACATCTAAATTCCACAAAATTTCTCAGCAACTCGAACGTAGACGTTCGGAATCACGGATATTTTCTCCGCCCTTACAGTCTTGCAACTTTAAAACCAAAATGCTCAGATTAGAATTTATATCCAACTCTGGCACACAGCTAGATGCTGTGATGCTGATCGGTACATCAAAATTGATTTTTCCTAAAAATCCTGAAGATGAGAGTATAACTCATCTCTTATACCGCAATCGGATACGACGACATTCTTGTTCAAAAAGATTATGTTCTTCTCGTTGTTCTGAAGAATTCACAAGAATTCAAAAAGAACCATCTTTTATGTCTATAAAGCCTGTGTCTACAGGCTCTTGGAATTTCTGTGAATTGTTTGACCCTTTTAATACAACACGTGATTATAAAAATGCGTACTTGGATATACTTGATCTTCAAATGAAATTTCCATACTATTGCGTTATTTGTAAAAGGTACTACTATAATTGTCGACATTAAGTAATATTTAATCTTATTTTATTTACTTAATAATGAAAATGTAATAATCTGTTTCAATGTTATTTGCAGCGATGTAGCAACGAGTTTTGTATCTCGAGAGGAAGATGTGCCATCTTCTAAGCAGGAATATGTGAATCACCCTTTATTAAGAATTCATTGGAATTATGTAAAATTTATAGAACATATCAAACTCTCTTTGGGAGAATCCAAGGAGCAACTTGACAGTTTTTCTAAGCTTCCTGTAAAATATTTAAAGTATTTATTTTTCGTAATAATTTATTACAATATAATCTCATGTATTAAAATTTTATATTTTGTTTTTGCAGGATGAAATAATACAAATAATATTAAAATACTTGGATATAAGGTCGTTTTGCCGTATGAGCAAAGTAAATAAACGCCTCAATAATTTAACACGGGATCCTTTTCTCTTCACAAGTTTGAACTTACGAAATTAAAAAAAAAAGCACTTTAAAGATTTATCTTTTTGTTATGATAAAATGCTGTTTTATTTTGCATCCAAGTGCAAATATTTACAACAGTTGGATCTTACAGCGAGCTGCATTTCTGCTCCGGATTTCGTAAACTTTCTTCAGAGTTGCGGCGATGGTTTAACGCACTTACGATTAAGTTGCTGCAATTTTGTTGACAAATTATCTCTGTTAAAAATTTCAGAGATATGCAAAAATTTGAAAGGTACGTAAATAAATATGATTGTTAAGATTACAGATAAGCTGTATATGACCGATATATACATTTTTTGGGTTTTTTTCAGTATTGGATCTCAGTTATTGTACCGTGGTGGGAATGGACCGAGAAGTTTCGAGTCTCGGAAATCTAGAATTTCTAGAGAATTTAGATCTTAGAGGGTCATGTATAAGAGCTGAATCTCTTTGTGAAATACTGCAAAAAAATCGTCGAATGCGTGACTTAAATTTGGACCGGTATAATTTTGCTAAAATTGATGATATAAGACCACTACATTTAGACGCAATTACAATACAGTTGAGAACGTCGTGTCCAGATTTGGAAATAATAGATTTATCGGGCAATTTAATTACATCGCAAGGTATCCATGCCCTCGCTGAATGCAAGAATTTACGAAAACTGACAATGATGGAGAGGTACGTGTGTGTGCTACATTTTCTTTTAAAACACATATTATTCTTTATCAAAATGTGTATTTACATTTCTTGCAAACATCATGAAACGGTTATGTTGTTTTTCTCGATTGAAAAACCGCATAATAATATGACTTTTGTTACAGGAATTACAACCCCGAAGATCTTTGCACAATCGATAAGCATAGCTGGCATAGATTGTTTTTCTCCTGTCAACGCTTAGAAGAAGTCAATTTGATGAATTTGAATTACTATATCTGTGAAGGACTGACACTGTGTAAAAACTTAAGACAAATATACTTGGACTATGTGTCTTTATGTTTCGCAATTCTCGAGCTGTGTCCTAAACTGCAAACAATCTATGTTTCACCGGATCAGTACTCCAAAATGCCTGACCATTTCATTGCTCGGGCGAAGAAAAAATATCCACGCGTGTCCTTCCATAAATATCAAAAGGGAACCTAAAACCAAATTTGACGACGATGAGAAAAGTGAAGGATGACAAATGTGAAGGAAAGTGGCTTTCTTACTGATTTGCCTGAAATTTAACAATATATTATATATTTTGGGGTGTTAAATTCGAATATAAAAGCTAAAATCGTCGCTCTCAAGTAGAAACAAAAGTTATTAAGTACTAAAAGTGACAATTTTTCGGGTTAAGAAATATTCTATATCGACAGGGTACAAGTACGTACATGAGCATTAGAGAAAGCATTATGCGCAGTGATGTAAAAGTACGCAAAATTTGAAATAAATAAGAGTTTTGAAAAATGATTCTCGTATATTTATATATAGTATAAAAGAAATTTAAAAGTTTGCGGGGGAGGGCCTCCACCCTTTCCTCTGCACTCCCACACCCAAAAAAATCTATCCAAACCCAAACCTATTTCTAACAAACTAAAATTTGATTTAGCACTTTTAATCGATGCATGATAAGCACCTTCTTGCTTGTAATTAAAAATTAAATAAATCTTTACATTAAATGGAAATATATTCTAGATATAAAAAAATATTAAGTAATAAAGGAAATATAGATACGATAGAAGACGACAAATTAATAACTTTTTTCGAAACACTGGATTCTGGATACCGGAAAACGGAGTCACGTGGTCGTGCCTCACGCATGCGCGTCAGCCTATAGCGTGCGAAAAATTCATCGCACGGTCCTCTTCTATTTCTCCATTTCGCGGACACCCAGTAGGGCAGCGATCATGTAATTTTTTCCCCGGAGCGGGGGGTGAGAAAGAATGTAAAAAGTGAAAAGTGTGAAATGTTCCTGACGTTTCGCGTGCTCCTGACAGTTCGTGCGATCATATATAACCTGTGTCTTCGATCGACATGGATCGACACGTGATCGCTTTGTGACTCGCGAAGTAGGGCCCACGCAAGGCCCGCGTAAAAAGTTTATTTTTTTTCCGCAAGATTCTTTCGTTTCGTCGCTGACACGCGCGCGCGCGCGTGGTTCGATCGATCATAATTTTAACGATTTTGGTTAGCGAGGACACTCTAGACGAGGATAATTTCGTATATTTTTATTCAACGATATTTTTATTAAATGTTAATGGAAAATAATAAATTGTACAAAATTCCTTTTTGCGGGAGGTCGTCGAGTGTACGGCAAAGTCCGATTCAAAATTTACGAGGAAAATTACGAGTTTTAGGAACGAATAGGCAAGTTGTACGAGACGACGGAGACATCGTCGTCGTCGTCGTCGTCGTTGTTGTCGTCGTCTCGTATTCGAGTTCAAGCGACACGTGCGTTTTTTCCAGGAGGTAAGAGCGAAAATTTCTAATAAGAAGGGTGAAATCATAGATAATATGTTCCACGCTAACGTTATGGTGCGTCGTGAGAGTCGTGTGTCGCTCGACGGACAAAAAGTATAGTTCGAAAGTGCGGTGGTTGTCGTTTCGAGGCTGTGGGCATACGTGTCGCGCGCGGCCAACGCCAGAACTTTGGATGTTGATATCGCGCCGCGTACATCTCAAATTATCTATAGTCCAGATATGAGTCTCGTTGTACGTTTAAGGGAGCTTCGTAGCCAACGGCGCGGGTATAATCGTCGAAATCTTGTATATCGTAAGTGACGCGGGGTGAGAAAAATTTGGAGAAAATTCTTTCGGGTTTCCGCGCACATAGAGACATTTGTCGCCAGAAATCGTATAAACGATACGCGGCGGATAAAAACGATCGCGATTGGTTTTTTCGTGGGAATAGCAAACGCGAGTGTAATATATCGCGTGATTCGTTAAGTAGTGTGGCAAATCAGTGGCATACTTAGGGCCAGTTTCACCAACGTCGATTAACTGTAACCTTCGATTAAACTCACTCTTCATCTCTTTCTAACTGTCCCCCTAGAAAGAGACGAAGAGTGAGTTTAATCGAAGGTTACAGTTAATCGGAGATGGTGAAACCGGCCCTTAATTGATCAAATTGTATGGGTGTTTTTTTTCCGTTTGGTGAAAACGCGCGAGGCGAGCGCGGGCGAAAATTGCTCGGGAATCGATTTATATCGCGCGGGCGCGCGCGCGCGACACGCAAAGGCTGACGTACAAAAACGATTAAAAATAAACGATATCCGATTGGCCACGTTCCCAGTTGCGGGAAAACCTCTAGACCGCTGGGGGTGGGGTTGCGAGTGTGGCCGCGGCGATCAATGGCCGCGTTTAGGAAACACAAATGTTGAGTGAGCGCTCATTATGATTGGTTTTTACACTTAAGCCCCTTGCACAATGCCAGGCAAAACAGGCAATAGGAACGGAATAGAAACTAGAAATCATGTATAAATGCAGAATAAACAGTGACACAGGCAATAGATACAGAGTTTCCGTCACGTTGGAAATTCTGTGCTTATTGCCTGTGTTGTCAAGCAATCGTAGCATTCGAATTTTTTAGGTTGTGATTAACGATTTTTTGGTTATTTCCCGTTCCTATTGTCCGATGTTGTCTGGCTGGCATTGCGCGAGGGGCTTTAGATCCGAAGAAGAACCAAAGGTAAGAACCAATCATATTACCTCTCGTTCCGTTTCACGCATGATGCGCGCATTGTCTATAGTAAACGTAAAAAGTTTACTATAGGCAATGTGCGCATCATGCGTGAAACGGAATGGGGGGGTGAAAGAATCACTGACCGCTCATTCAACAGTTGTGTTTCCTGAATGCGGCCAATAGAGCGACGTAGAAACGAGAGATCCCGCACAGCGGGGGTCGGCGCTGACAGCGTCGAGAGTCTAGGGACTATGGCGTCGGTGGATCCGCGCGCGCGCGGGGCGTCGTCTATAATTAGGCATTCGACGTATCGCAGGATTTCGGCGCAGTTCAGCTTTGCCGTGTCTGTCGCTTCCGCGCGAGCATCTCTCCACTCACCGCGATGGATTCGATCCAGAGGACGCGCAAAGGTACACACACACACACACACACACACACACACACACACACACACACACACACACACATCCCCGTATCCCTGTCTTCGCTTGAGACCCTCCAAATCTGACCTTCGCGTAATTATGTCCGCGCGACGAGTCAAACGACGAAATAAATACTCGTTGTAAATGAGGGGGGTGCGCGGTCGGAACGTCGGTCGACACGATCGTCGCGCGCGCGCGCGCGGTTCCGTTCCGGCACCTACGAGCATCTTGAGGATGATTCCTATTGTCTCCATCCTTGTCTAATGTTAACGATACGGATACGGTACGGCTGGTCTGAATCGACCCTTAAACATTCCATTTTTATCGAGTCAATCGATCGACGGGATATTCGGAGTACTCGTCGCGCGCTTGAGAAAATGACGTCGTACGCCGCACACTCGGATAGCGAAGCGTCGTCGTCGTCGTCGTCGTCGTCGTCGTCGTCGTCGTCGTCGTCGTCGTCGTCGTGTGCTGTGTGGTCGTGTCCAATCTATCGGTCGCAAAAACTTGTGTACAGTTGCGCGACGTTAGTTTTTTACTTTTCGCGTCTCGTTTCGTCTCGCGTTGCACATTTGCAACTCCGCTCCCAACGTTTCGTTAAATCTGTAACGTTTAACGTTGCGTGCAACGTACGTTTACTTTTTTTTATTACAGCTCGACGATGTTTCGCTACTCTACGATGTTTATCAGCGTCGTGTTTTTAACGTGTTTCTATAACGTTAATCTATATATATATATATATATATATATATATGGATGCATATATGGATATATATATATATATATATCCCTGCAACATATATATATATATATGTTGCAGGGATAGAAGCGCGGATAGGGGAGATAGGGTCGACGCGGAAAAAAAAGGAGTTTCGGAATACAGCGTCCGAGGATGGGCGGCGGGTGGCTCGCCGCTCGGGAGAGACAGGTTTCCCCGACGATCGGGATATATATGACGGTAGCGACGGCAAATTTGACGACGGTTGTGTTTCGTCGATCGCGATCAAGGACGGCCGACAATTGGGTTCGTGGGTCGAATGTGTCAAAAGGAAATCGGTAATGTCCGCGATACCTGTAAGTATATAGTTTCGTACGTATAAATTCCAAATAAATTATTTCTCGACGCTTCTCTATCTCTCGCTTTCTCCATTGTTCTTCAATTTTACCCGTATAGGTTACCGAAGACAAATTGCTCGAAAGACGCGAAGATTTAAAGGAACTTCAAATTGAAATTCTCGACAAATTTCGTGTCGCGTTTGAGTCGATCCCGTTACCGGTACTGGAACAATTTTCAAAATTTGATCCAGTCTCTTTCGAAAAGTTGCAAGATCTGCGTCGACACGTAAAAGCCAAAATACGTTTAGTACAAACAAAATTATCAAAATTCCAAAATAAAGACGAAAAGAACGTATATGACCCGGTCTCTCCTCCGGAGACACCCGGTGAGTCCGCGTCGTCAAAATCAATCGAAACATCAATTTCACGCATGTCTGAGAATCGCTCGACGATAAATGACCGTGACAATTTTGACGCGTCGCGTACCTCGCGAGTGTCTAAATGTACTCGCGCACTCTTTCGTCGTCGAGACTCGGCGGAAAGCGTGAGTATGGAATTGTATATTGATGCCAAGGAGCACGATAACGGCGTGGAACCTATGGCGGCAGCAGCAGTGGTTGAGCCACCTGAAAATCTAGCGTCGAATAAGAAAAGTATTTTTCGATTGAGAAGACCCATCAGAACGGTATTGGGCAGTCCAGTTTCTAAAACGATAGCAGAAATGTGTGAAGAGGACCGACGACGGTCCATCGAGACAATTGATTCTTCAGTGGCGTCCGATTGTGATTTCGAAAAAAATATGCAAGGAAATGTCTTGTGCACTCCGGACAGCAACTCAGGTAAACAAAAGTGTGACAAATGATATATATAAATCAAAGACTTTTTTCACACCTACGAGTCGTTGATAAAAAACAAAATTTTTACAGACAGACGTCAAAGATTTCGCGTTGAGGCCGAAACCGTTTAGGCACGGTAGTGAGTTTGATTCGCGACACGAAATCACGAATTTCGCGACACGAAAAGTGTAACGAAAATTCGACCAATAGGCGTACGGCGTTAGCGAGACGGCTCCTTCTTTTGGTACGGTAGTAAGTTCGATTTTGCGACACGGAAAAGCGACACGAAAAGTGTAACGAAAATTCGACCAATAGGTGTACGGCATTGGCGAGACGGTTTTTCTTCTTTTGGCACGGTAGTGTAGGATATAAGAACAGTTTAATATAATGCTTAATATGGGATGAGAAAATACAGGAAGGAACTGAGATTAACACTCTCGCTCGATTAACGCTGAGGCTAAGCCTCGTTCCGACTCGAAACTACACACGACGCGAAACGTTACTCCTCGACTTCTCTACGCAAAGGCTTCACTGTTACTGCTGCCTGGGCAACGAATGCCCTTCGCTCGCTTGCTTCCGAAAAGACAAGCGACTCTGTTGTCATAAGACGATCGACTCTCTAGATTCTTCGCTTCTTCGCATGGCAACACGGCATCGCGACATGCGCGACTCGCGACACGCACACACACGTCTTCGCTAACATAACTCACACTTCTTGACAACACGCACACTCAACAACGCACATCTCGATACTCACATCTCGATACATTTCAATACTACAGTAGTAAGTTCGATTTTGCGACACGGAAAAGCGACACGAATTTCGCGACATGAAAAGTGTAACGAAAATTCGACCAATAGGCGTACAGCATTGGCGAGACGACTCCTTCTTTTGACACGGTAGTAAGTTCGATTTTGCGACACGGAAAAGCGACACGAAAAGTGTAACGAAAATTCGACCAATAGACGTACGGCATTGCCGAGACGGCTCCTTCTTTTGGCACGGTAGTAAGTTCGATTTTGCGACACGGCAAAGCGACACGAATTTCGCGACACGAAAAATGTAACGAAAATTCGACCAATAGTCGCATGGCATTGGCGAGACGGCTCCTTCTTTTGGCACGGTAGTAAGTTCGATTTTGCGACACGAAACTCAAAAGTGTAACGAAAATTCGACCAATAGGCGTACGAAATGAAACTTTTTTTGGATCGGTAAGTAAATTCGAATTTGCGACTCGAAAACGCGTCACAAAAATTCGATCAGGCGTACGGCACTGGCGAGATGGATATAGTGAGAACTGCGTGTAACACTACATTTTCGAGTTGCGGGCGGCTTGGAGTGACTAATTCCATTGTATTGTTTTTGTATTAATTTCAGAAAAGTTATGGCAAAGCCTTGCCTTCAGAAGTTTCACTTCTAACGCGCGTGGCGACCACGCGTTTATTTTTTTTTTCATTGACTAACAGGAATTGATTTTTTTTCATTAGGAGAGATGACTATAAAATGTTTAACGGATCCTCATAGAAATTATGATTTTAGTCAAGTCTCAGTAGAATGGCAGAAAAGTTTAAATAGTCGCCAAAAAATGCTAAAAAAACAAGGTGCTTCTGTCAGCGTTGAAAAGTATTTAAAACAGTTTCCGTGTCTTGGTGATGAAATAGGCATGATTTTGGTGAATATCCTAATGTGCTAGATTATCTATATAAAATGTTTTATCTTTATACTGGCTTTGATCTCCATATCAAGAGACACGGTAGTGTCTCGCGCCAAGTATACGCGGAGCGAGACCGACCGTGACTCTTTTACGCGACGCGACGAGTTGCGAGTACTCGATTATAATTATTACACATCAATCCTTTGCAGTTGGACGGAGACTTTAAATCTATTGTGGAAGAACTGGTGAAGAAAAATTCACAATCTTTGAATCTGACTGATATCTCGACACTCTTTTATCGAAGTTGGCCACCAGTTGCTAATAGAATCATTTCATTCTCGCAAAAAACGGGAATCCACGAAATCAAGGCTTTTCGCGGAGAACAAACACGACTCCTTGAGGAGGGTGAGTTTCTTTTCGTTCAATCAAATAAACATAGATTACTGTGGGAAATAGAATTTATAGAATTTCTCTCTCCTTCGAACATTTAGGTGTATCCCCATCAATATTAGCTCTAGTGTTACTGCTCAAACTTCTTCGCCATAAAAAAAGAAAAGCTGGAGAAGATATCATTGCAGAGGACGTTCTTCGTGCATTTATATATTTCGTAAAGGTTAGAGCCAATGCAAATATTAAACAAACCGACAAGAGCTTATTTTCATAAAAGGCTCTTGCTTACTTTCAAATATATTGCTTTTCCATAGGTAGATGCTGTTATTCAGTTGGAAATAAAAAACCAAATCAAGTGGATGAAAGATCGTAACATTCCGTTTCATCCTTTCATTATTTGTCGTGGAACAGTGGAGGAAATCAATGAATGCTATTTCATCATCACCGAGACTATAAGGAGGACTTACAATGATCTCATCGACGCTGTGCAAATGTGCCTAAAATGTTTGATCGCTTTACGTTCTTTTCCGCGAATCACTGAAAATATCTGGTACTTCTTTCAAAAGCTTTTTTTTGGCATAGAACCCCCTAAAGGTGTCTCGATAGTTAACAATACAATTATTGCGATTAGAAAAATACCCTAAGCTCGTTAAAATATAAAGTTTTATGAATAGAGTTATATCTAGATAGAGGGCGAATTTAGATACAAATACCTCAACATATATATACAGATATATATTTTTCAATCAATGCATGAACAACATTCGATCACCGCTTACATTTTCTTTGTCATTGCATGTTCAAGTTAGGTACAGGCATATCTGTGAATGTATTTTTGTTTTATATAAATAAGCGTTTTCCTATAAATTGGAATCAATAACGATATTTTGAACGATTAGATATTATTTTCACTATGGATGAGCAATCGATTTTTGATCATTTGATTCGATTTTTATTGGTTTTATACTCGGATTCAAGCATTCCAAGAAAAATTGTTAATACCGTCGTTACATATATACAAGACCTGATATCAACAGTTTTTTTTACTTCTTTGAAAGCAGACGTCTTGTCTATTCTCGCGAAGTATGAATTGCCCAGACGGGTGGTCTTTGAGATTGAAGAATCTTTTCAACGACACTCGATTCCCTTTAATCGAGTTAATTCGGAATATAAAATATTCTCCGTTTTAAAAGAAAAAGGCATGCCAGATTATGAGCAGTATTTGATTGATGAAGAGTTGCAGAAAGGGATAAATGATTCCCAATTAACTACTAAAAAATTCTATGGAATTCATCTTCGCCTCCGCAATTCTCTGAAATTGTTTTTAGAGATAGAAGGTGTGTTCCCTGCGATCATCAGCTACCTTGATGAACTGCAAGCGAGTTCTGAACCTATCAAAAATATTGTCCAGGCTGATATGTGGCAAGAGAATTATAAGCTTCACGATGACGATTCGATAATCCTTCCGTTACTCATATCATATGACGACTTTGAGACAGGCAACGTATTAGGCAGTCATGCCGGGAAAAATAAATTTGGAGCTCTTTATGCATTAATTGCCTGTTTACCCCCATATCTAGCCTCAAAGCTCACTTCAATTTTATTTGTCGCATTAATAAACTGCGAGGACAAGAAAAAACGACTAACCAGAACATATTTGCACCGATCGTGGACGAACTAAATTATTTGCGCAATTCAGGGATAATAATAAACAGTCGCGGCAATAAATATTTAGTCAAATTTCAGTTGGTCCTTATTCTAGGGGATAATTTGGGCCTAAATAATATCCTGGGGTTCATAGAAAGCTTCAAAGGAACAAGGTGTTGTAGGATCTGTCGGGCTTCACCGGAAGTAATTGAAAATTCAACTGTTGAAGACGAAACCCTTCTGAGAACCGAGACCAATTACCTCGAGGACTGTTTACTTGATGACATTGATAAGACGGGGATAAAAGAAGAATGCATTTTTCATAGAGTTGGCAATTTCCATATCACAAAAAATGTTACAGTTGACTTCATGCATGACGTTATTGAGGGCGTCTGTTTGTATATTCTGACCGAGATTACGTATGAATTCGTGTACGAGAAGAAATATTTTACCCTTGATTTCTTAAATTCCCAAATAGAAAACTTTCCGTATGATGCTGAAATATCCAACAAACCTCCGCCAATCTCAGAACACCGATTGAGAAAACGTTTGCCTCTTAAAATGTCTGCTTCGGAAACTTTAACATTGATAAGATACTTTGGAATCATTGTTGGAGATTTCATTCCGGAGATAGACCCATGTTGGCAGTTGTTTATATATGCGAGAAAAATAATTGATATCTTAACTTGTCCAAAATTAAGGCGTTCAGATGCGAAATATTTAAAATCATGGATTCAATCGTTGAATACATTGTGGATAGAATTATTCGGGGAGCTGAAAGCTAAGTTTCATAATCTACTGCATTATCCCCGACTTCTTTTACTCAATGGTCCATTTACCAATTATTGGGCGATGCAATTTGAATCTCGCCATCGAGAGCTAAAAGCCAATGCAACATCGACTGCATGTAAGAAAAATTTGCTTGTCACCATAGCAACAAAGCAAATTCTAAAATTGTGTACTATGATAGATTCTAAAGAATTCGAAAAAAGAATAGAATTTGATCCCATTGATGCTGATGAACTCATACTTACACCTGATATGATTCCAGAAGGATTATCGATTTCAAATTCTGAATGTTATAATTCTGTTTCAATTGATGGTACAGGCTATAAAAATGGTACCTTTGTTGTAGTAAATATGCAGGAAAGCGAAAAAGAATTTGGTAAGATTGTAAAAATTGTGAAAATAGAGGACAATGTATATTTTTTTCTACAATTGTATAGGGAATTGGCATTTGATGATCACCTACATGCGTATATAATTTGTCCAGATAGTCATGGTGAAACCTTGAAAAATTATAGAGACCTTCATGATGTAACTCCTTGCATATCACTCGAAGGGAAAGAGCGCTACATTGTCCCGCGATATATTCTATAAGATGTGTATTATAAATATTTTCTATATCTATTGAGGTTGTGTAATAAAGGACATTTGCAATGAAGAGATAGATTTTTTTACATCCGCGAGAAACGCGTCTATTCAGAGAAAAAATTCATGAAAATCTGAAAAAAAACGACTTTCATGCATTTTTCCTCAAACTAGACGCGTTTCTCGCAAAAATACCCGAGCATAAAAAGATCTTATTTTTAGCCGAAAATTACGATAATATTTTTTGCAAAACGATTTGGGCCTTTTTCGAAATATTGCCCGTAATTTGGGGAGGGAGGGATAAGATTCCCCGAAACACTGATTACTCGATATATATATATATATATATATATATATATATATATATATATATTATATGTACTCACATGTATTCTTCATTTTTCCAACCTCTCACAATATTCGTTTTATTTAACAAAAAAATATCCCGGCTCTCAGATTCCCAAAAATAAGAATGAGAGTTCAAATGCCGCGTCCATTTCCCCGCGTCAAATCCCTCAGATGCCATTGGCGTTTCCTATCAAGAATGTGGTAGCGCCTGCCAAGCTCATTGTGGTAACTCCTACCATAGTGTTTTTGACAACGCGCGCTCAAGTTTTTGGTTGCTCTTACCAGAAATACGTGTAATAGCCGTTAGGGGCGCTCTTCGGTAGCTCGCATCGAAAAGTTTTTTCAGTGTACTCATTTATGTCGATAACACGATGATTAATGCCTAATTTAATCCCATCTGTATAGAGCGGTCGTGGATCAACGTGGCACAGACGAGGACGTACGATGCGGATGATAAAGTTAAAGAAAAAATCGTAAAAGATGGCGTGGAATACGGGACATTTACCGGTAATTATAAAAACGACGGTGTCAGCGGTGCATTCGATGGTCAAACGTATTCGCATTCGCGAGAAATGTACAAGGTACGTAAAGTATTTGGAAATTTTTATTCGTTGGGCGAGTATAATGCCGTTATACGTATAAATAATAAATTATTTGTATACGTTCGAATTACATGGTTGGACCAATCTGTTGTGCGAGAACATATAATAATGTGCGTTAATTATGTTTCTTGATTTTAGATATTTCGGCAGAGATTCGGTTTATATACGTTTAGGCCCAATCAGTTGCAAGTTATTAACGCAACGCTTTTGGGCTTCGATTGTTTCGTTATGATGCCGACCGGAGGTGGGAAGTCCCTTTGTCACCAATTGCCCGCTCTTTTAAGTAGCGGATTAACGGTCGTCGTCTCACCGTTGAAGAGTCTTATTTTGGACCAAGTCGGAAAACTCGTATCGCTCGACGTAAGTGAAAGTATTGTTACGCGTTGTGTACGTAACGGGAGAAACAATGTATTATCAAGTACATTTGCGTTACAGAGGTATTGTATATCGTTACGTCATAACCACAGTCGTGTCGCTCTTCAGTCTTGGTTTAAAAATTGCAGATTCCCGCGACTCATTTATCCAGCTCTACAACGGACAGTCAAGCAGCAGCGATATCCAGGGAACTTTCGAAAAAGGAACCCGCGCTTAAAATATTGTACGTAACGCCGGAGAAAATCTCTGCCTCGCAAAGATTCTGTGAAACTCTTACCAGGTTATACGAGAGAGAATTGTTGGCGAGATTCGTCATCGACGAGGCACACTGCGTCAGTCAATGGGGTCACGATTTCAGACTGGATTACAAACGGCTGAGCCGTCTCAGAGACAATTATCCCAAAGTGCCAATAATGGCTTTAACCGCAACGGCTACGCCGCGCGTTAGAACGGATATTTTGCGTCAATTGGGTATGACTCGTCCAAAGTGGTAATCGGCGTAATCGCGCCCACGTAACAGTCGCCGTCATCAATTGTTTAAAAAATTTTGCTTCCTGAGAGTCATTTAAACTCTCTCGGTCGTAGTGGACACATCGGCTGATAGAAGTTGCTGTCGTTTGCAGTGGAAAAAAATAGGTTTTGTTCTTCTTTTAACAAATCTATCTTAAGGATGGATCACAAAAGGTATGTTCAAGAATTTGATCAGTCCTGGGAAGTTAATTATTTCTTCAGTTACATTTCCAATCGTACGGTTTGTTTACTTTGCGGTTTTGAACCTTCGGCAGTAAAAAAATTTACAGTAGAGAGGCATTTCATAAATAGTCATTCAGTCGATTACTCGAATTACTCACATTCAGAAAAGTTAAGTATTATTGAAGGATTGAAATTAGTTTATCAAAAATGGTTATTTTTTGAAGAAGGTGCAATATCTTCTTTTAAATCTTCCTCTCAAAAATCCCTACTAGCCTCTTATGCTATTTCTTTGCTTATAGCACAAAATTCGAAGCCATTTACCGAAGGTACTTTCGTGAAAAACTGTATTATCGAAGCAGTGAAAGCTTTCGGTAATTCCTTGACGCTTGACGAAGCAATGCGTATTCCCCTCAGTGCAAAAACTATTACTTCGAGAATTACTGATTTCAGTAATTCTATAGAAGAAAAATTAAAAAATCTTTTAAAGTCCTGTATGTATTTTTCTTTGTGTTTGGATGAGAGCACCGATATCCGACATACGAGTCAGTTGAGTATTTTTATTCGAATCGTGCAAGACGATTTCTCATGTGTCGAGGAGCTCTTAGATTTTGTCTCGTTACATGATACAACAACCGGACTTGATATTTTTTTAGCAGTCGAAGACTCGCTTAAAAAGTTTGACGTAGACTTCAATAAATGTTCTTCGATTACGACTGACGGCGCAAAAGCTATGGTAGGTTCAAAAATAGGATTCACCGGCCAATTAAAGCAGCGAAATTTTAATATCCCTATTATACATTGTATAATTCATCAGGAAGCACTAAGCGGCAAAGTTATCAAATTGTCAACAGCTATGGAGACTGTTACTAAAATCATTAATATAATTAAAGGTGGACACAAGTTCCTCAGTCATCGAAAATTTCAATTATTTCTCCAAGAACATAATGCTGTCCACACAGATGTCCCACTTTATTGTTCAGTACGTTGGCTTAGTGCTGCAAAATGTTTGGAAATATTTTTTGCAATAAGAAAAGAGATCCTCCTTTTCTTGCAAGAAATAAACAATCCAAAATTTCAGGAATATATATCTGTTTTAGAAGATATAACATTTCTTTCCGAACTTGCCTTTATTACTGACATGACTAATCAACTTAGGCTTCTCAAGTTAAAGCTGCAAAAACCAAATCAAAATATTTCCCAATTAGTTAGTCATGTTGATTCTTTCCGAAGGAAATTACAGTTATTCAAATCTCATTTAAATAATAACATTTTCTATTTCTTTCCTTCTTGCCAGATTCTTCTCGAAGAACATGGCAGTAGCTGTAATTTCAAGGAAAACATCCATTTCGTAGATTCTGTTATAGAAGAATTCGATACGCGTTTCACCTGCTTCAAAAAACTTCGAACAGAATTAATTCTTTTTAAGAATCTTCTTACAGCGCCAATCGAAGAACAGCATCTTAATTTACAGGATGAATTATGTGATCTGCAAAATAATATTTCTTTTAAAACGGTTAAAGAAACCGGTGCAGATTTTTATAAAATTTTATCGAAATCATCCTACCCCAAGCTTCGAGATATTGGACTCCGAATTTATTCTATGTTCGGATGTACATATTTGTGTGAGACTTCTTTCTCAAAAATGAAACTTATCAAAAATAAAAAACGTTCTTGTTTAAGCGACAATTCTTTACCGCGTCTTATGCGTCTTGCTACGTGCAATATGCAGATCGACGTTCCTGCTGTCGCTTGTAAAAAATCCCGAAAATAGTTATTCTGAATGTGAGTATTTTTTATTTCACTTAAGAGATTTATATAATATATATATATATATATATATATATATATATATATACACATATAATTCTGCTTCTTCATTAATTAAAGATCCAATTAATTAAATTTATGAAAGGGTTGTCTGTCTTCAGTGGATTAGGCCTACAGGGGATACCACTTAAAAAAAAACGCGTCAATAATAGTAGGGGAGACCGGGGCAATTCGTGACAATACGAAAAATTTCCCGCGCGGATAACTTCTATGCATTTGCTGGTAGAAACCTGTATTACAGACCATAGATGGGTCTAATGGTCCTCTATATTAGAACAAAATTCGGTGTGCGTATCTACAATGTTTCGTTGTCAGTGGCGGAAAAAGTGTTTACCTCGTGTAAAAGTAAATTTTTGAATCCACGGATATTTTGTGTTCAATACGAAGCAATTGCTTCCAGATTTGAAACGGTAAGTTTTACTTGTTTACCTGGCATTTACACACACATGTGTAACGCAGGTTGCATGCATTTATTTCTTGTCTGGGTTTTTCGGACCACGAAAGATAAAAAATGACGCTGGGGCATTTCGTGACATGACCGCCTGGGGTAATTCGTGACACATTGCGTGAACAATCCTGGGAAAACGATGACGATATATGACATCCCTTCGATCGTCACCGATTTTTTGCCTTTAGCCACAACAAGTACAAACATCAGGGCCGGATTCAAAGCAGCAGAAATCTTTCCTTTCAATCCTGACGTTTTTGGTGAAATCGATTTTTTACCCGGTCAAGTCACTGATCGAGGATGGAATGGAGATGACCAACCACAGCCAGGTACCTCAACTGAAAATGATGTGTCAAGGGCCTCAAACAATCCCTTCGATCGTTTCCAAAAGCGGGCAAAAGGAAAGTCACGACAAGAGAACGAAAACGAAAGAGAAGTGCAATTTTGACTGACGCTAATGAACTCGATGCACTTGTTGACGAAAATGACGAAAGAGTACAAAATAAAAAAAAAGAATATAAGGATCAAGCTCCCCAAGAAACAGCCAGCTTGCAGAGGACGTGGACGCCCGAGAAAGGTCGTTACTCGCAGTTCGGAAGACGACGAAAGCGAAGCCTAACGATTTTTTGCCCTCCCTATTCCATTTAATGTACAATTTGATTAATAAAAACCTTTTTTGAGTGAGTAAGTGTACGTTTTGATATAAATCATGAAAATAGGACGAATTCGGATATTAAAACCCGTTGAAAGAAGAATTGTCACGAATTGCCCCGTGACTTGTCACGATTTACCCCGGTATTGGGGCAATTCGTGACACGAGACAGAGTGAGGCATTTCGTGTTCTACTTTAAAAGTAATGTGATGAAAAGACACAAATAAATATTTTTTGAAAACTAGAAGGTTGCACGATGAAAAAACCGGCTAAAACGTATTTTTATCTCAAATACTTATCTCAGAAAAAATTCAAAACCAAAAAATGTCACGATTTGCCCCGGTCTCCCCTACCCCATGGGTGATGCGGAAAACTATTCGCGGGGTGCCGGTACGGTGATGCGGTCGCGAAACGGCACGGTCCTGAGCCTCGCGAAGCTCGTAGGCTGCGCGCGGGACGTCGCGGTAAGAGGAGACTCCGCCAGTCAAATGAAAATCGGCCGAAATGTGCATTTCTTGCCGAGCTCTGTTTTAGAGTATTTTGGTTTTCTTATGGGTATCGCCTCGAGAGTAGATTTAAGATAGTATGTAAGTCCAGCGTGCCCATATGGCTATATTTTGCGTGTTCAGCCGGTTTAATTAGGTTAAGTTTTGGTTAATAGGTTGCTGACCGAGTAAGACAGGTTTATTTTGCATTTTATTTTGACGGTTCACTGTTTCGAAGAAGCTTAGTTTGACGCACGGAGGTCAGCGCGATGATTAGTGCATATGTTTGTTGAACCGCGACAATCTCCAGGAATAAAGGTTCGGAGGAGTATCAGCCGGACCTGGTATATACCGCCATAGGGTCGGCGCCGTCGGCTGAAACACTAGTTCCGAAGGGGGACATCTTTCCCGAGAACAGAGGTCCAAATCGCAACCTATGGGACCTGGTAAACACGCCCATAGGGTCGGCGTCATCGGCAGGTCACTGGTTCTCTCTTGGAACATCTTCCACGAGAACAAAGGTCCAAACCACAATCTACGAGACCTGGTAGCCTGTAAGGTCGGCGTCGTCGGCAAATAATTGGTTCTATTTTGGGACATCTTCCACAAGAACAGAGGTCGAAATCGTAGCCAGCGGGACCTAGGAGACACGGCCACAGGGTCGGCGTCGTCGGCAGATAAGTGGTCCTCTTTTGGGACATCTTCCACGAGAACAGAGGACGAAATCGTAACCAGCGAGACCTGGGAGACAAGGCCACAGAATCGGCGTCGTCGGCAGAACATTATTTACCATCCATAACGTCTTCCACAGGAACAAATGTCCGGACCGATTTTCCGAGGACCTGGTACACGCACCCAGGGGGTCGGCGCCATTGACCGACCACCAGAGAGTTTGGCGAGGACCTTCGCCAAGAACAACTACCCGGGGAGGCATGGTAAGCGCCCCGGAAGCATGTCTAAAAAGTCAGCGTCAACGGCAGGCGATGACGAGTGCACCCGGACATCTTCCACGGGGAACTGACCCGGAACCGTCATCAGGAGCATCTCCAACGAGGTGCGCACGAGTCGGCGTCAACGGCGCACGAAATCGGCCAACCGAGAAAACCTGGTGCAGCGGCACCGATAGAGGAGGATCACCACGTCGCGGCGCAAGTGGAAATTTCCACGGAAAACACCGCGTAGAACGTTCTGGAAACATGTCAGGTGGCGAGTGCGTGATAGTCATGTTGTTTTCGCGTGATCGCGCCGGGCGTACGTGCCGAATACAATAGACGAAAAGAGAAAGTTCTGACGTCACAGCGAGCGGCGAATAACAACCCGAGAGTAGGGATGGTTTAGCATAGTGGGGAGCCAAAGCGAGAGCCATTGCTCGAGGCAGTCTCTCGAGTATAGCCATAGCGAACGGACGTGTCTAGAGATAATAGCGTGTAGCGCGAACATAGGCTACGACATTAGCTATCGGGGATACTTAACAATCGGGAACTCCCGCGTAATTGCACGTTAAATACTCGCTCGACAATAGCGAGAGGTACTTAGTTACCAAAGTAACATTCAGTGATAGTCGAATACAGCGGTGACGAATAAGTGCGTATCGAGTATACTACCCATCGCGGACATCGAGTCTCGCGACTACAAGATATTGTACGAACAGCGTTGCTTGTATTTAATACGCTGGGATCAATAAAATCAGCGATTACGGGAAAGCTCATACATAAAGCGCGATCCACATCGAAGCGCGGCGACACCATTGTGAAGCACCTTCGTAAAATTGTGAAACGACCTGTAGAGTTGAAATAACGATCTGAAATTAAAGAATTGTTAATCCTGAAACAAAGTCTCAAGATTAATTATACAATTATTCGTACTTACCTCCTACTTACCTTATCCATCGGCGATGATCCATCGTTGTTCAGCGGCGATCCGGTAGGCGATAAAGCGAGGATCCGGGGAAGTCCAGCAGCAGCGATGATCCATCCGGGGCAGGAACCTGAAACAAAAGAAGAGTATTAGTACATTAATAATAGTAATTAGCGAGACATATGGTGATCCGGTATGCGATAAGGCGAGGATCCGGGGAACCAGAGCAGCGGTGATGATCCATCCTGGGACGTCATCCTAAAACAAATAAAATAACGTTAGCGTCTTGAGAATAATCGAGGCGAAAGGCGAACTTACCTTCTCGGTAGTTAGAGGTCAAACCGAGTGGCGACCGTTCGATGGGAAGATAACCGCGCGGATCGGGCTCAACTTGTACCGTCCGGTCACAACCTAACAATAACAACACTACATTTGCATTATCGCCACTTACCTACTTTGTGTTAAGTTGCAGTATGCATTGTATGCAGTATGTACTCTTGTACTCTATGTAGTCTACCAATGGGGCGTACCCTTAAAAGTCTTAAAACATATTTAACTGGAATGGGAATTAAGCATCGAGCCTGTATCCAACATCGTGCGAGAGAGAAACATACATTGTGCGAGAGAGAAAGGTAGTGGATCCTAATCGTCCACAATGCGCATGCGCAGATATCGATAACCATATAGCGGACGATGCATGGCACATGCGCATTGCGGGCTTAGGATCCACCTATCTTTCTCTCTCGCATGATGTTGGACACAGTCTCGATGCTCAATTCCCATTCCAGTTATATATGTTTTAAGGGAATGTACCGTACTAACTCAGTAGACCGGTAACAAGGGTAACTAATAAATTCAAGAAAACCAAACAGTAAAAACGATACGGTAGCGGGTAGACTATAATTGAAACCAACCAAAAAACATGTGTGTATTTGATTTGTCCACATTTTGCATTTGCACATTTACGCCTGCATTTGTTTCGAAGCGGTAAATATAAATACTATAAATAGCGTTGTCAATTTTGGCAACGTTACAGTTTGACACTACACAGTAAAAAAGTTTGTGTATTTTTGTTAAAAATGGACCTTGTTAAAGTTTTTGTGTTAAAAATGTAACATACTTATGTGTTAATTTAACTAATTTTGATTATGATGATCTGATTTTTGTGTGTTAAATTCATATTTAAGTAAATCAAATGTTAAAATAACACATTTTATATTTAATCGTAAAATTAACATAAAAATAATGTAGTTTTGTTTAAAAAATATTCTTTTTAATTATATTTAACATTATACAGATGTCTACTGTACATACAAAAATGTTAATTAACACGTTTTTCATTTATATTTAACATTATACATATGTCTGTTGTACATAAAATTTTCGTTCACATATCATCAAACTTTTCTTTATTTTGTGTTAAATTATGGACATAATATTTGTGTCATAATTTGACATATTCACATTATGTTAAATTAAGGGCCGACAGGAGTAAGAGTGGAGACCTCTGTCGGCCGGCCGGGAATTACGGATTCGTTTTTCCCAAATTTTAGCCAAATTAATTAATAAATCTTATTAAAATGTATGCTCGTTTTAATCAGTAAGATCAGCCGCAACCCGCTACAGAGCCGGATTTTGAAAAAAGGATCTCAAAATGCAAAAGCCGGTTCTGTAGCGGGTTGCGGCTGATCTTACCGATTAAAACGAGCATAATTTTAATGAGATTCATTAATTAATTTGGCTAAAATTTGGGAAAAATGATTCTCACTAGTAAGAGCAGCTCATGGGGAATTTCCGTGGTAACATACTGACAAGGGCTGTGTTCAGAGATGCCAATGGTGCTGTTTTGCCCGCTGCCTGCGCGCCTGGTAGGGATACGCACACAGCTAACGGAGCCGTGTACGTGTGCGTTGGGCGCTCGGCGGCGGCTCGGCGCGGCTCGGCCAGCTTCGGGCGGGTAGAAGAGCGCAGACATACACTCGGATGTCTCGTTCTTCCCCGAGTTGTAGCATAGCCATAGCCGGTTTATCGAAAGTCGTATGCGTTAGCGCGTCGGCTGACTTGGCTCGTCTATTATGTCTCGCGTATCCCCTTCTGATGTTGATTTATTAATAAAATATATATTATGACATTGCAGATGACAATAAAATATCCCTTCCCACACTAGGCGCGAAACACTATCGTGTGTCTCTTAATTATTTAAAAGTAATGAAACTAATAACAAAAAATGTTAGTAAAATTGATTAATTACATAAATGATGTCTAATGAAATTATATTATCTTTATTTTAAAAATAAACTATATGTAAAGAAATAAAAAACAGAAAAAGCGTAAATAATAGAAATCCACTCTTGGCCAATATGTACGCTTTCTTCTAAAAAAATCTTGTTATTAATTTAGAAAATAAATTATTGTTAACACAAGAAAAGTGAAATAAAACATTAAATTATATATTGTTTGTTTTAGAAATATTGTTCTGATAGTATAATTACTTCGCTAATAGCAAATCATGTAATATAAAATTAAAAAAAGGAATAAATTATTTGTGCAACAATATGATAAATTTATTGTAATATTTGTTCTCAAATAAATGCATGGACAACGTACATATTGTTGCTCAACGGCAACCGCGAGAAGGTGGTGGTCTCTTCCGTCAAGAGGAAATGTAAAAATTGTTGGTAATTATGCATAAAAGGGACATCCTCTCCGATGACTTTGACCTTGACATATGTTGTCAAGGTCACCCTCCTGAGTGACCTTCAGAAGTTTTTAGCCGGCGGTCGTTTTTTATTAAAAAGTATTAACAAAGAAAGTTTGAAAAATATAGCAATTATTTTAAGTACTGAGAGGCATAAACGACTAATATTACGTTTTTTTTTAAAGCAGAGAATACTTTATTTCGCAAGAAAGTCGCTGCTTTACCAAAACACAACATTTAAAGCAGTAATTTGTTGATAAATTGTATATTGAATATATGTGAGTATTGGAAGGCATAAATGACTAATATATATGTCGAAATAGTTCACGCATATACTTTCCACGCGAGACGAGTTGTCACATGGGTTCGTGGCGCGCTTTACAAGCTCGTTTAAGTAGAGGTGGTATTAACCCTTAACTAGCACGCGGGGTGTCAAACACCCCAAAACGAATTTCGTCAAGTTTAGGCATCTTTCTCGGTCAGTTAATCTATGAATTTCGCATCACAGTGCCATCTGTCGTTAGTTCGAGTCACCAATGACACATTCCAATACGTTCCACCTGGCAGAAATCGTCAGTGCCCTTCCAAACACAATTCGAATCAGACGTATAGAATTGCTGGGGTGCTGAACACCCCAAGTGCAGGTTACGTGATTTTGTATTGAAAAAAGTTTTTTTCATTTTACATTTGTAATACCCACTACAATCATAATTTTTTTGTAAAGTACTCTATCTCAAGAACATCGTGTTAAATTTTTATTAAAAAATATTTATTTTTGACTGAGATATGATTTTTTTTTAGCAAAACAAGCCATTTTTCATAACAAATTTATTTCAAGAATTTTTTTGAAGCCTTAAAACTAAAAATTTCATAGTTTAGGCTAATGGGTATCATTTTCCAGTGTTTAATGTATGTACTTGATTTTTTTCAAGCCTATTGGAGCCTCCATTCGCCGTACCCAACGTTCAAAGTGTGTGGGGTGTACAACACCCCGTGTGCAGATAACGTTCGATCGCGGACGTGTGCTAGTTAAGGGTTAAAGAAGATAAAGTTAGTCAATCATCTGTGTGAATATTTGTGGCGATATACAATAAACGAGCTTGTAAAGCGCGCCACGAACCAATGTGACAACTCGTCTCGCGTGAAAAGTGTATGCGTGAACTATTTCGACATATATATATTAGTCATTTATGCCTTCCATACTCAAATAGCTGCTATATTTTTCAAACTTTTTTTGGTTATAACTTTTTAATAAACAATGACCGCAGGATAAAACCTTCTCAAGGTCACTCAGGAGGGGTGACCTTGACAACATATGTCAAGGCCAAGGTCATTGGAGAGGATGTCCCTTTTATGCATAATTACCAAATTGTTTTCTTTAATATTAAAGAAAACAATTGTGTTACATTTCCTACGAATGAGATGCAGAAAGAGGAGAGAGAGAGAGAGAGAGAGAGAGAGAGAGAGAGAGAGAGAGAGAGAGAGAGAGAGAGAGAGAGAGAGAGAGAGAGAGAGAGAGAGAGAGAGAGAGAGAGAGAGAGAGAGAGAGAGAGAGAGAGAGAGAGAGAGAGAGAGAGAGAGAGAGAGAGAGACAGAATAGGTATAAAAGATAGACATAAAATAGATATAAAAGGATAGACAAGAATATACAGGACAGAACATAAAAAAAGAAAAGATATTAAAAGAGTATTAGTTTTAAGGTCACTTTACACGATTTATAATTCACGACAGTTTGTGACAATATTGCATATATAAAAAAACATTCAAAAAATTAGAGGTACATGTAAAAAAATATATACATATACAGACATATGTATACATACATTATTATACATCTTCAAATGTTCTTTAGATTACAAAATACAAAACATAACAAATAGAATTATATAATTCTTCTGTCGTAAATTATAGATTGTCTAAAGTAACCTTTACACTAGAAATACCAAATAATTTTCTACCGTTTCAATTTTTAAAAGTAATGTTACATTAATAATGTTAAAGACCGAATAAATCGAATAATTTTTTTATTACAATATAAATTTTCTGCTTTTACAATAAAAAACAGGATAATAAAAAATAGAAACGGTCGAAAATAGCTTTTGGTATTTCTAGTGTTAAATCGAAAAAAAGTGCACATGTTTTATTTAATATAATACTGAAAATGATAACATATTTATAGCAAAAATATTTTCGAAATCATCTGAACTATTACGACAACTACAGCCAATTTTTGAAATTAACAAAAGAAATATGTTATAATAAAATCAAAATAGCTATAAATAATGTTATTAAAAAAAAACAGATATAAAACTTAATTTATAAACTACGGATTACATACACATATATACATATATGTATTTAATGAAATAATAATATATATCTTTCTTTCACATTTTTTACACAATTTAAAATAGGAAAAGTTGTTCGATTTTGCCAAGGGAAACATTCTATTTAAGGAATGTCGTACTTAAAAGTACAATTTTGTGGGCAAAATTATGTACAGCTATTTAAAAAAACAACGTTTTAAAGGACTGTTATTCAAAAGCCCTTTTTATCTTGAAAAACTAACATGAAATACGTTGTGACGTTGCACCGTGTGCCCGTCACTGATACCGGCGGCGCGCCCAACCCCCGAGCTTTTGTATCGCGCGCGTGTAACATTTTGTATAGTTACTGGTCTAGTTACAGAAGGAAGCGGCCGTACGGCTCTAATTCGGCGGGGTGGCGCCATCCGTCGGCGCGGCGAAGCGCCCCAATGATAGGGGGCCGCGAATCGAAGCGGCAAGGATCGCCACTGTTGGGTCGATCGCGAGCGTGCGAGGACGTCCGGCGAGGAGTCCTAAGGGCCGAAAGTGAGCGATGGCGGTGGCCCTACGAGCGCTACCAAGGAGGAAGGATCGAGAGCCAGCGATATTGTAAACGGCCTGCAATCCCGAAAGTAAGGTAACGGGGGCAGCGGGACGGTGAGTCGAGTACCGTTTCGCAGTTTTGAGAGAGAGGCGTAGGACCGCTTGAGAGTTTCCGGTCTACGCCACGTTGTCGTGAATCCCTCGGGATTATTATCGCCTACGGTCTGACATAGGCCGCCCGCTGATACCCCGTAAGTAGAATCACGAGATTCCGATTCTTCTCGACTCGACACTCCGGTATATGATTTTGCGTGTTAGCGTATCGACGATCGACGTCGTGGCACTTGCCGCGCGTCACGATGTTTGTGCGTGTTACGTGCGTGAGCCCCGCGGATCGACTCAACAGTCACTCGGTAATATTAGTTTTGCGTTCTCGTTAATATTAGTTTTGCGTTCTCGTTAATACTAGGTTTGCGTTCTTGTTAACATTAATTTTTGCGTATTTGTTAAGATTCGTCGGGGCGTGTTCTCGATGCGTACATCCCTTCCGGGGCGTGCCGGCATTCCGATGCGTTAATTACCGCGCCCGGTACTTAGAGTGTGAGGCGTCGGGATCCGGGTCGGAAGTGCACATTTGAGAGTCATATTGAGAGTTATATTATCGGTCGCGATCAACGCGTGGAGTTTCGCGTATATTGAGAGCCTTACTCGCTCCGGGGTGTGTCGCACGCCAGTATCACGCGCCCGCGGCTTGAATAGCCTATCGAGGATAAACGTTCCTTGCCGGCCCTATGTTTGGCGTAGAGTCTGCGAATAATCTTTTGCGTCTATTCTTTCCTTGCGCGTATAATTTTGCAGAGTCCCTCCTTGCGCGTATAAAATTGTGCGGATAATCTTCATTGCGGGTATTATTCAATTGCGAGTATTCTGTCGTTACGTGTATTATAATGCGAGTGTTCCTTCCTTGCGCGTATTATTCTTTATAATTGCGAGTATTCCTTCAGTGCGCGTATTATTCTTTATGATTGTGAGTACTCCTTCCTTGCGTGTATTATTCTTTATAATTGCGAGTATTCCTTCAGTGCGCGTATTGTTCTTTATGATTGTGAATACTCCTTCCTTGCGCGTATTATTCTTTATAATTGCGAGTATTCCTTCATTGCGCGTATTATGCTTCGGCGTATAAGCTTTCCTGGCGGGTATTATTCCTTGGCGGATATCCTTTCCTTGCGGGTATAATCGTTTGCGTCTAATCGGTCCCTACGAGCGTTATAGGCCGGGGAAAATTTATCGCGCGCGCGGCTTCTCGCGACAACCCTTGCTTGCGGATATAAGGTAGAGTCATCCTAATTGATTGTTTCATATTCAGTGTGACGGGGTAGATGTGATCTCGTGATGTATTTCATACTCTGAGCCGGCTTGGCCATCAGAGAGCAGCTGATGGAACACATAACGTCACACTTATTTTATCTGATGAGAGTACAATCAAAGTAGATTAGCTAATTTATTCGTTTTGGCGGAGGACTGTTGGCGAATGCTGTTTGCTCACGTTACCTGGGCGGATCCTCGTTGTATTATTAGCGGTCAGTACGTGACTCCCGCGTTGTAAATATTGTCCCGCATTCCG
>NW_027250300.1:0-28599 GCF_030848795.1 Temnothorax nylanderi | reverse complement strand
TGATTGGCTCTTAGTTTAGAACCAACCAATCAACGTAGAGTGTTGATAAGACGAACTCAACAGTTGTGTCTGCTGAACGCGGCCAATGTGTGCAATCGTCATATACGTAACTGGAATGTTAAGGCTCAGACACAATGACAAAAATAAGGAATAAGATAAATGAATAAGGAATAAGGGAATGTCGTATCTCACTTCAGTACACGTACATTAAAGTGAGATGCAACATGCCTTATTCCTTATTCCTTTATCTTATTCCTTATTCCTCTCATTGTGACTGTGCCTTTAAGCCTTGTGTCCACGATGCTAGAACTGCGTCCGAGTTTTGGTTTAAGCCAATCAACTTGCAGCTCTTACAGTAAAGTAGCAGTTTCATTGACTAAAGCCTTGTGTACACGATACTAGAAATCGGTCCAAGTTTCGGTTTAAGCCAATCAACTTGCAGCTCTTACAGAAAAACAGCAGTTTCATTAGCTTAAGCCCGGTGTCCACGATGCAAGAACTGTGTCCAAGTTTCGGTTTAAGCCAATCAACTTGCAGCTCTTACAGAAAAGTAGCAGTTTCATTGGCTTAAACCGAAACTTGGACACAGTTCTTGCATCGTGGACACCGGGCTTTAAACCGAAACTCGGACCGATTTCTAGTATCGTGTACACAAGGCTTTAAACCGAAACTCGGACACAGTTCTAGCATCGTGGACACAAAGGCTTTAAAATAAAATTTTCAATAACTTACAGCTCTTAACATTACCAATCAACCACTAAACGATTGGTAAAAAAGAATTTAAAATTCCCAACAGTAAAAGTGAAGGCGCTAAAAAAATTGTTGACAAAAAATTTGTTGACAATTAATTCTTTCTTTTTAAAACGCGAAACTACCAAAAGGTTTCAATGCGGTACCAAACACTGCCAATCAATCGCCAATCGATTAAAAAAAAAAAAACTTACCACGGTCAAAGTGGGGGGGCTAAAAGAAGATCAAAAATTTGTTTTTTCGATTTCCTAAAGAAACGCGAAACCACCAAAAGTTTTTAATGCGGTACCAAACACTGCCAATCAATCGCCAATCGATTAAAAAAAAAAAAAATTACCACAGTCAAAGTGGGGGGGCTAAAAGAAGATCAAAAATTTGTTTTTGATTTCCTAAAAAAACGAGAAACTACCAAACGTTTTGAATACGGTACCAAATACTACCAATCAACCACCAATCGATTGGTAAAAAAAAAAGTATCAATAATCCACTTGGGGGGGCTAACTTTGTTGAGGTTCGATCGAAGCGGTCGATTCAAGCTGGTGTCACCTATGGATCGTTTGGTTCATTACAGTTGCGGTCGGTAACTCATCTCCTATGGTAAATGGTTGGTGCATCCATTAAGATTCACCCGGTATATATATATATATGAATAATTGCAGTTATACTATATTTTAATAAATTTTAAGATAAGTGAGACTAAAATAATAATAATAACTAGCTGGTTGCTTGGGCTTTGCCTAGACGTCTTTTTTCTTAAAGAACTTTATTTGTGTTTCAATATTGATATTGTCAATTTTTTAATAATATATTTCTAATAATACCAAATTTTATATATATAAACAGATTTTTTTAAAAATACATTTTAACAATATACTTTTTAAAATATTTATTTCCCAAATTTCTTCTTTTTTTTCTTTCTCTTCCTTTTTATTTTCTATACGTTTTTGCTTCCTCAAATTTTTTCTTATTTTTTTTTCTCTTTCTTTTTATTTTTTATTCGTTTTCGCTTCCTATCTACAGAAGATAATTTTAATAAAATTTTACCCAAATTTTTTTAAAGAGAACTAAGAATGCATCCCGATGGAGAAAGAAATAGCGGAACAGAACAGTAACGGAATTACTCTGATTGGCTAATCTCTATCAGTTTTACCATATTGTGACAGATTAGCTAATCAGAATAATTCCGTTACTGTTCCGTTCCGCTATTTCTTTCTCCATCGGGATGTACCCTTAGTTCTCTTAAAAAAATTTAGGTAGAATTTTATCAAAATTATCTTTTGTGGATAAGAAGCAAAAGCCAATAGAAAATAAAGAGGAAGAGGAAGAAAAAATAAGAAATTTGAAGAAGCAAAAATGTATAGAAAATAAAGAGGAAGAGGAAGAAAGAAAGAAGAAATTTGGAAAAAAAACTTTAAAATATTAAATATTTAAAAAAAGTATTGTTAAAATGTGTTTTTTAAAAATCAAAATTTTGTATTATTAAAAATGTATTATTAAAAAATTGACAATATGGATATTGTCAATAGAACAACAAATTACGTTACATGTATTCTCAAAATTCCTGAAAAAAAAAACACCTGGGAAAACCATAAGGGATAAAATCGGTAATCGGTAAGTAAAATACTGAGGTTCTATGTACATCGCGAGCAAGTAATCTCAAAATTTTCGAAAAATTGCCCGAAAAAACCAAGAGATAAAGTCGCTGATCGGTATATATATAAGTAAAATATTGAGGTTCTGTAATAGCCTATATTTTGCGCAAGGGTGTAAAGAATAACTGTACAATCTGTTGGTCCAGATTGGTCAAATAGTTTAAGAACAAACAGACAGAGAGATATTCTATTTTATATATATAGTAACGAATTACGTTACATGCGAGTAAGCAATCTCAAAATTCCTGAAAAAAACACCCGGAAAAATCAAGGGATGAAATAGGTAATCGGTAAGTAAAATATCGAGGTTCTGTGTACATTGCGAGCAAGCAATCTCAAAATTTTCGAAAAAAAAAACGTCCGAGAAAAATGCAATGATAAAAATGAAATATACATAATGATAAAAAAATAAATAAAAAGTAAATAATAGAAAAAATAATAATTGTGTAATTATATAATGTATAATATATATGTGTGTATGTGTGTGTGTATATGTGTGTGTATACTTAATACTGACTTCAAAAATAAAAAAATCTGTAAAAATATATAAATAAAATATAAAATTGAAAATAATGTAATTTAGACATAAGCCATACAAATCAAATATAATATAATTGTTAAAATGCATGTTATATATAAATTGTTATTTTAAAAAAATAAAACAGTATTAGTATTGCAATGATAAGAAAGAAATATACATAATGATAGAAAAGTAAATAAAAAGTAAATGATGGGGAAAATAATAATTATGTAATTATATAATGTATAATATATGTATGTATGTATGTATATGTGTGTGTGTGTGTGTGTGTGTGTGTGTGTGTGTGTGTGTGTGTGTGTGTGTGTGTGTGTATATATATGTATAGATGTATGTATAAACTAATTATATTTACACAATTATTATTTTTTCTATCATTTACTATTTATCTTTTACTTGTCTATCATTATGTATATTTCTTTCTTATCATTGCAATACTTAATACTGTATAAGTTTTTATTTTTTTTTAATAACTTATAATTTATATATAACATACATTTTAACAATTATATTATATTTGATTTGTATGGCTTATATCTTAATTATATAATTTTAAATTTTATATTTTATATATATACATTTTTACAGATTTTTTATTTCAGAAGCTATTTGTATTTATAAAAACTTTGGTTCTTTTTGGAGAGAAATAGAGAATTTAATGTTTTATTAAGGAAATGCTTTAAATCGTACGTACGCAGTCGAAGTAGATGGTGGATTGGTATCAATTACGTTCTTATTAGGTGCAGAAATAGACATTTTGTTCAGTTCTAATTCATCTCCTGAAGAATTTAATAGATCTGTTTCATTGTACTTTTCGCTTGAATCTATTTCGCTATTTATCTTCTCCATTTCTGTATATTAGTGGCTCTTGTTAGAAATAAAAACAATGAAAAGGATGAGAACTAAGCAAAGAAGTAAATGAGAGAGAGAGAGAGAGAGAGATTTTGATTGACCTAGCAACGATTATTTACCTAGCAACGATGAAAATCAATATTAATCACTTGAAGTTGTAATCAAATGTGTAATAAATGGGTAAATCCAGAAGCGCACTCGCTCATTAAGCCGCTAAATAGCAATTGAATGTGATTGGTTCTTATTTTTGGCTCCAACCAATCACACTTAATTACTACTTAGCGGCTCAGTGAGCGGTCTTGCTTCTAGATACACCCAATATCTATTGATTCATATCGAAGACGTAACCAATAATATGCAAGTTATATATAGGGTAATTTTTATTTTCAACAAATTAATCCAAGTGGTATGTATATTTCATTGAAATATAAAATTTAATCATGAAAATTTGACATTGCCAGACCAAATAAGAAAAACAACGAAAACATGTTATAAGTAATAATGAATTTAATCTGATTGTTATTACTATATTATATTAAGGCTGCGTTCCGTTTGAGCGCTCACGCGCTGTAAGCATCGCTCTATCTTCGTTTGATATTCGATGTACAACGAAGATAGAATGATGCTTACAGCGCGTGAGCGCCCAAACGGAACGCAGCCTTAGAGCTGGAATCTTTCCACCAGTTTTAAAAAGCTTTTGAACAAGCCCAATCATTTTTTGAACTTCCACATTTTTAAGTAACTTCCTTTTAATCCCTCTAGACTGACGTGGATCGTCCGGACATACAAATTCCACCGTCATCACATTGGAAACCATTTCCACTTTCAGTTTAGCTGAAGGAATATCCGCAATTCCATATTCTGAAAGTGTAAAATATTTTCTTTTATTTTTCAAGAAACTATGTTTTATTTTGCATTTAAAGTATTTTTTTACTGTAAGAAATGTTCATACATACTACTGACTAAAATAGGATATCGGGGATGTTAATTTATAAATAATGTTCGCTTTTCTGAATTACTTTCGGTTTCTAGCCACACTGGTAAGGACAATTTCCAGTAATCGTGCTCTGCGCCTCTCCTTTCATTATGAGATATCTCTATACCATTTAAGATCTTTAATTTCGCTATCCTTGCGATTATCAATTGTCGAGCAGTCTCTACAGTTTCGTTTTTCAAAATGGGATTTTCTCTGAATTTCAAGTTTTCTAGATTTGATAATTTATCTAATTCTTTCAATACATTTGACTATAGATTTAACATTTACTTTTTAAGACCGGTATTCATAGTCGCAAATCTTATATTTAAAATTGTTTTAGGCACAATCTTAAGATGTTACAAGCCAAACACAAAGCTGTATTAGCATCTTAAGATATTACTTAAGACGACCTTGAAATAAGATCCGATTATAATAAATATCGACCTAAAAGCAGATAATTAGATGAGCTTATTACTTCGTAAACGTCTTTCATTAATGTTACTCACTTTACGACGTAATAATAATAATTAAGTGATATTAGTGTGATAATAGTGTTTCCTTATTACACGTTACTTATATATAATAAGGCCTGTTCTTTTTAGCTAAACTTCTTGCACGGTTTATGTTTCTTCTTTTTATTTTTACGATAGAGAGAGAAAGACTGAACTGTGCAAAAAGTTCAGCTAAATAGAACAGACCCATATATAGTATCATGGATTCTTTGTTGCGACGGCTGATGAAAGGACGGGTCGGAAAAATTTATATCAAAGGTAAGTTTCAAGTTTATTTTTTATCAGTTACATATATATATAAATATATATATATATATATATATATATATATATATATATATATAAGATATATATAAAGGAAGGATAATTATAATTACCTAGCTGTTTTCTTTCTTTATATATTTTTTTTAATAAAAAAGACATGCAATATTCTCTTTTCTGCAATGCTGATTGGTTGTCTTGAAACTCGATCTCGATCTTGATACAAGTCACTTCGATTTGCGACTGCCGCAAGCGGTTACGTTTTGACAGTTTGTGTGGTTAACATACTCGTCTATACGTACATACATCAGAAGAGATATTGTACAGTTTTTCTGCAATTAGTCAAAAACTGATTGCAAGGAAGAGAGAAAGAGAAAGAGAGAGAGAGAGAGAGAGAGAGAGAGAGAGAGAGAGAGAGAGAAGAGAGAGAGAAAGAAGAGAGAGGAGAGAGAAGAAGATAGAGAAGGGACAAGGAAGCAAAAGCGACAAAGAAAAAAGGTATCTTAAATATCAAATTTATATTTTTAAAAATCTCTATTTCTCTATTTTATTTCTCTTCTATTTCATCATTTTATTGTCTGTATAAAGGAGACCGTACACGATCAGCAATACTGTCAGTACTGAAAAATACTGAATAGTATTATTGATTGTGTACGGGCAAGAATGATGGAATAAACAAAGGTAAAGATTTCGTTTTGTGATTGTAAATGCTAATATTACTTATATGCTAATATTGCAAGACGTCTTTTTTTTCGAAATCTATTTTACAAGATCTTTACTGAATAAAGAGCACACCGATACTGAGCAAAATATTAATACTAAAACTGATAGTGTACGGTCACAAAAATATTGATGCGTAATGTGTCATTACTATTGATTCAATAATAATGATCAGTATTGCTGATCGTGTACGGTTTCTTTAAAGTTTATTTAAATAAACTTAATTATATATTTTTAATGATATAGATATCTTTATATATATATATATATATATATATATATATATTGTATATATGTATTTCTAATCATATTTTTTTTTACAGATATTTTATTCTATATTATAAAAAAAGCCTGTTTTACTTTGTTCCTGTTTTTGATTTTTCCTTGTTCCCTGTTCTTCCGTTTCTCTTGATTTAAAGGTAAATAATAATTTTATCTAAAATTTATAATATAACGCCCTCCTTCCCAATTCTTTTAAAATTTTAAAATTTGGTGTATTTTGGGTCGTAAAAAAGATTATATAAATTTTTATATAAATTTATATTGTTTTACATATATATATATATATATATATCCCAGGAAGAACAGAAAGTCACAATGAAATCAAAATGATGGTAAAATGACGATTTTTTGGTTATTTTACCATCATTTTGACGTCATTTTGATTTCATTGTGACTTTCTGTTCTCCCTGGGTATATATATTATATTGGTACTGTTACACATTTTTAATGATATATTTTTTTATATATATATTTCTAATTATATTTTTTTCTTTTACAGATATTTTATCCTCCATTATCAAAAAAGCCTATTTTACTCTGTTCCTGTTGTAAACATTTTTCCTGTTTCTGATTTTTCCTTGTTTCCTGCTCTTCCGTTTCTTTTGAGATTTAAAGGTAAAATAATAATTTTGTCTATTCGTATTGTTATACATATATATATATATACAATATATTTGCCTTCGGTATATTTGTTCATATTTTCTATGTAGAGTAAGTCCGGGATAGATGCCCCCTCTGGGTAAAACGCTCTATTATTGTCATTTTAACACTAAACACTGGATGTCGTTGATATCAGTTAAAATGACAATTGTGGAGTGTCTTATCCAGAGGAGGCATCTATCCCGGACTTACCCTATTGTTTTATCAGTCGCCGCGACAAAGAATATTATATCTTGATTTAGTCTCAAGAATATACTGTTACAATAGTACCCAACTTTTTTAAATACGTTTAAATATATCTCCTTGGAGCTTTCATTCATGTGTACACAAGTATTTTAAAAAGTTGGGATATTATTGCAACTGCTTATTCTTGAAACCAAATCAAGTCAAAAAATCCTGTATCATTTTTTTGTCCAACAAACAGTTGTTGAGATATCTAAACTAAATATTAAAGAAGTTAGCAAATTTTCCTCGAATATCGCAAAAAGTATTTAGATAAACAAAAAAGTTTCAGACAAAAGTTGTTCAAATTAATTAGTAGAAAAAGGTCATACAATAAAAAATAGGGGGAGGAAAATTTTTATTTAAAAAATTTGTTATGACTTCCGTATCTTGACAACATCGCTTTCTATGAAATAGTTGCAATAAATATTACATTTTTTCCTCAGAACCTAGAAACTTTTATTTGAAACATTTTTTTAAAGGACCAATAGCTTCGGAGATATTCTGCTATATTATTTAAAATAAGACACCCTATATAATAGCAGCTAAAAATTTGGTCATAAATTATTAATTTTTGTTGAGATCATAACAAAACTTTTAAAATCATTCCGCAAGATCTATTTTGTAAAAAAAATTTTTTTACGTTTCAGTTTTAATCCAAGAAAATGTATACCTATACATTTATTGTGAATCAAGAAATGTTTATCATATTACATATTACCATATAATATTGTGGATTCTTTGTCGCGGCGGCTATTAAAACAACACGTAGAAAATTCGAGCTTTATACCGAAAGTAAATACATATACAGGTGAGTTTTATTTCGTGTGCCAATTATCTTCGCCAATTATTTCAAAAAGTATTTGTTTATCGGAAAAATGTTTCAGATAAAAGTTGAAGGGTTTAGAGGGAGTCAATAAAAAATCTTATTAGATTTTAGTCCGGAGCTCAGTAGGGCCCAAGTTAAATTTTTTAGAGACATTACATGCCTTAGGGTCAGTTTTACCATCTCCGATTAATGTAATCCCCCGATTAAACTCACTCTTCGTCTCTTTCTAATTGTCCAGTTAGACAGAGACGAAGAGTGAATTTAATCGGAGGATTACTTACTCTTCGTCTCTTTCTAATTGTCCAGTTAGAGAAAGACGAAGAGTGAATTTAATCGGAGGATTACGTTAATCGGAGATGGTGAAACTGGCCCTTAGTGGTCGAATTGGTACGACATCCGCACGGTATATGGTTCCAGGTTTGAACCCTGGTTGAGGTAATATTTTTCGCAATAAAAATTAAATTATCTAAATATAATGCTTATACATAAGCGTTTCAAAATTACATCAACGGACCAAAACTCATGGCTGGAATTAACGTCTTGACGATTGATTCGAAAGGTGCTGTGTTAAATCTAACAAACCAAGTCGGCTCATAGTTTTTCAATGTTCATATCGGAAAGACGTTAAATATTGCCAATTAAGTCAATTTAAAAGTAAATTAATTTTGTTGAATTTTTTAAATAAAAACCCTTATTTTTTATTGTATTATCTTTTTCTACTAATTAATTTGAACAACTTTTGTCTAAAACATTTTTTATTTGCCCAATACTTTTTGAAATATTCAAGGAAAACTCAAGGAAAACGAGTACATGGAAAATTATTGGACACGTATATTGTTATATCGGCCCGAAAGCCGTTTGAAGGGTAGAAATCACCCTTATCGATTTTGGGAGTAGGTTCGACTATTTTACGAATTATTTTTACGATTGTTGCAAAATCAGGTAACTAAGGGTTTTTGGGGTCGCTGATAACGAATCTGAAGTCCGTTTTTAAGAATTCAAAATGGCGGATCCAATATGGCGGTCGCATTTTTTTCAAAAGTTTTACACCCTGTCAAAAAGTGCGAAAATTGCAAAAAAGTAAGAAATAAGCATAACTTTGAGGCGAATTTGTAAAAAAAAGGTCCTAATCGAAAACTACCCCTAACAGTAACGAAACATCGAAAACCATCCCTACAAGTAGTGATGCATCTAAAAATCAATCCCTCCTTAGCGCTACCCAGGATGAACGACGTGGACGTGATAGGGTTCTCATCCCATTGGGGTGCTTTTTGAACGTGAGTCCCCTTGCCTCTCACGAATCGGGGTGCTTTTTGAACGTGAGTCCCCTTGCCTCTCACGAATCGGGGTGCTTTTTGAACGTGAGTCCCCTTGCCTCTCACGAATCGGGGTACTTTTCGACTTACACTTTAAATTTAGTGCAGTAATGTGGAGAGTTAGCGTTTGTTACGGCAAAGAAGTGCTGCATGCACATTGATGTCATACACCAAGCACATTTAATTATTGCAATATCATTGCAGAGTTCACATGTGCCATTGCAGTTTTTCAAACAGAAATCTGCAGGGGCTTCGCATTTGTCGGGTTTTTCTGCAATATATCCACACTTCCACCAAGCGTATCGAAATATATTCTTAAATCTGGGCGAGGAAAACTGGTTATGTATTAAAGACTGTATTTTGAGGATGTTATTCCTTAAATGTAAATTTACATCATAGTTATACAGCATGACAATATCAGAAAATTGTCTTAAAAAATTCTTCCAAGGTCTAAAAGTGTAAACGTCCAACGGTTGAATTAAACCAGTGGTTCCAGCGGGAATCGTAAAAATTTGGACGTTTTTATTGTCTTTATCAATATTGTCAAACTTTTTTTCAGTCTGACCAGTCCAAGAATCTAACAAAAGAACAGAGTTTTCCTCGGTGTTTGGTAAAAAAACGTTTGCGAACCAATTAATGGCAAGGTCGGATGTTAATTTGCCTGATTTTGATGCAAATACGACAATATTGTCTGCTTTGTACAAAGTTTTCTCAACGATTGGTCCAAATTTACCACTAGTCTCTTGCAGGACTATTAATAAAGGGGACTTTAAATCTCCGTTGGCAGAAACGATTGGCTGAATAGTGTAGCTGTGCGTCAAAGAATTCAAAGATTGCGCTAAACACTCGACTTTCAATGATCCTTTTAAAGCAAGCGTGCGACCTGCATGCGTTTCTAAATTGAACCCCGATTGATCGGAATTATAGACATTGTCTTCACCTACCAACATGATCTCTGATTTCACTTTAGAAACAAATTCGCTTGATGCTTGTAATAATTTTTTCTTTGACGATATTTGTTTTTTAGTCACAAATTTATTTATCTTTCTCGATACAATTCCATGATTCACTTTAAAATTATGTACCCAAAATGCGGAAGCAGTGAATAATGTCGGTGACAAATTGATTTCTTCTCTAGCCCGTAAAGCCCATCTTTTTATATCAATGTCATGAATAGAAAGCGATCTTTCCGAGGAAGTTTTGAATTGATCCAAAACATACTTCGAAATTTGTAATAATTTTTCATTTCTCGTGCCACCTTCTTTAATTTGCGCCTCCCACCTATACAATGACCTCAAATCAGAAACTTTCTTAAATCTGTGCTGAACTGACTTTAAAGGCAAAGCTTTTGTTTTCCCGGAACGCCAAAATTGTACAGCCTTTGTTTTATATTCGATATCAATATCAATTATAGTTTTCTTGCAATCCTTTATTGATTCTTCGAAATCACTTTGAGAAACCTCATCAACAGGAATTGCTTCAGGATATACACTTTCTTCATTAAAGCTTAAAGTATCAATGCTTTCGACAAATATCTGTGCATGTATAGCATCTTTAATTAAATTCTCTAAATTAGCTGCAAAAGATTTTTCCTCGTCTGTAATAACTGAATCCACATCATATTCAGGAGAATTAAAACTTCTTTGTAATAAAAGAACAATGTTTCTTGGATTCATCGACATTATCTTTACAGGTACTTTAAATCCATAAATCGTAAGAAACAAGAACAACCACAGCTGTTAAAAAGCAAAAGTTCAACTTTTGACAAGAGCAGTTTACCGTAGCGAATGGAGCGAGTAAGCGAGCGAAGCGATTAAAACGAGCAGAGCGAGAAGCGCGAATGGAATGAGTAAAGCGAGTGGGCGAGTATCGATTTAAAAATTCAAAATTCAAATTTCAAAATTTAAAACACGAAATTCAAAATCTAAAATTGAAAACTCGAAATTCAAAATCCAAAATTCAAATTTCAAAATTCAGGCCACACCTTTCCACGTATTCACTTTGTTGATTTTGTACGCATCTATAAGATTTCGCACGCAAGCTGCACATGTGTACTGTGCAAGGAATAATCGTTGGGTTTCCCAATGCAACAGTTCATCAATAATTAAGATCTTCGAGAGACGAGTGTGTCTCATCCCAATGGGATGAGAACCCTATCACGTCCACGTCGTTCATCCTGGGTAGCGCTAAGGAAAGATTGATTTTTAGATGCATTACTACTTGTAGGGATGGTTTTCGATGTTTCGTTACTGTTAGGGGTAGTTTTCGATTAGGACCTTTTTGCTACAAATTCGCCTCAAAGTTATGCTTATTTCTTACTTTTTTGCAATTTTCGCACTTTTTGACAAGGTGCAAAACTTTTGAAAAAATGCGACCGCCATATTGGATCCGCCATTTTGAATTCTTAAAAACGAACTTCAGATTCGTTATCAGCGACCCTAAAAACCCTTAGTTACCTGATTTCGCAACAATCGTAAAAATAATTCGTAAAATAGTCGAACCTACCCCCAAAATCGATAAGGGTGATTTCTACCCTTCAAACGGCTTTCGGGCCGATATAACAATATACGTGTCCAATAGTTTTCCATGTACTACTTGTATGCCAAGTTTCAGGAAAATCGCCGTATGGCACTTCCCTAGTGTTACTTACTTTTTCAATATTTAGCGTACGATACCTATTTCGACAATTGTTTGTTGGAGAAAAAAGTGGTACAAAACTTTTTGACTTGATTTAATCTCAAGAATATGCTGTTGCAGTACATACTTTTTGAGATAATTGATGGAGAATTTGGCACACGAAATAAAAGTAATCCTGTATATACAGGTTGTTCCAGGAAGAAAGGTCAATCTGGGACGTGATAGTATCGGTCATTTTAAGCAAAAATGTTTATATGAACGAGTGTCTTATTCCAAATAGTTTCTGAGATAGAGCTATTTGAATATACAGTTGTATTACTAAGAGAGATACTAGCTACTACGTACTGTTTCTAATTTATTGTTCAAGCAACACATTTTTTACAGCTTATAATAAATTTTCTATAATTCCATGGTCAACATCAATGCATTTAGCAACTCTTGTGAGAACATAGCGTATTGCTCGTCTGACAGTGACTATATCGTGACGTTCTTTAAGCGGATAATAGTATCTATTATTTGAATGAGCAGTTTGTCTTGTGTATTCATTCTTCTTCTGTAAAAATGTATTACTTGAACAATAAATTAGAAACAATGATATCTCTTATTAGTAATTTTGCAACTGTATATTGAAATAGCTCTATCTTGGAAACCATTCGAAATAGGACACTCGTTTATATGAACATTTTTGCTTAAAATGACCGATACTATCATCTCCTAAAATATTGACTTTTCCTCTTAAAACACCCTGTATATACGTATATATACACACATATACAGGGTGTCCTATTTTAAAAGACAACCACAAATATCTCTTAAACAATACGTTTTAGAGAAAAATGTTTTAGACAAAAGTTGGACGATTTCAAGAAGGACATAAGATGGTGGCAATGATTTGACCCTGGATGATGGTTTGAACATCACGTGGTCATCTTTAATTTCTTATATAAAACCCCCTATATTGTAGTATATCGTTTGAAAGGGCATAAAATAAGAAAAATTTTGGCGCAAACTAGAGGTCGATACGTTGACCCGTTCGGGAGTCATTTAGGATCAAATATTGGCTTTTTCAAACTGACACTAAATAACTCAAACGAATCAACGTATCGACCTCTGGTTTGCGCCAAAATGTTTCTTATTTTATGTCCTTTTAAACAATGTGCTACAATATGAGGGGTTTTACTTAAAATTTTTCAGTGTCCAAGGGGGACCAACTAAAAAATTTTAAGTACAACCTTTTATATTATAATATATTGTTTGAAAGGGCATAAAATAAGAAAAATTTTGACCCAAACCAGAGGTCGATACGTTGATCCGTTTATGAGTTATTTAGGGTCAAATATTGGCTTTTTCTAAATTTGACCCTAAATAACTCCCGAACGGGTCAACGTATCGACCTCTGGTTTGCGCAAAAATTTTTCTTATTTTATATGCCCTTTCAAACAATATACTACAATATAGGGGATTTCCATGTAAGAAATTAATGATGACCTTCACGTGTCTTATGTCTCTTTTGAAACCCTCCAACTTGTGTCTGAAACATTTTTCTCTAAAACGTATTGTTTAAGAAATATTTGCGGTTGTCTTTTAAAATGGGATATACTGTATATATGAACATAAACTGTAACTGTAATTATGACTGCGTTATTTATTTTTCTTTATATCTCATTTCTAGGTAGCAGTGTGATCTTGTGGTAAAGCGTCGGACTCGTATTACGAAGAACCGGGTTCGAGTCTACCTGATCACAGGAATTTTAATATTCCAAACTGCACCTTTCCGCATGACAAGAGGATTCTCGTGCGGAAAAACTGAGCTTTGTCTTACGGAATAGAAGTTAAAAAAAAGAATTGTGAAAAAATTGTAATAATTGCATGTATATATACATATATATGTATAAATAAAATAAAATATGATACAGATTATATGATAATAATACTAATATTATTGATATTGATGATATTGATGATATTGATGATATTGATGAAATTGATGATATTGATGATATTGATGATATTGATGATATTGATGATATTGATGATATTGATGATATTGTGATGATTTTGATGATTATATTGATAGGGATGATGATAATAAGAAAAATATTTAAAATTTTAATTATTTTAATTGTTATTAATTTATAATATTATTAAGAAATAATTATTTATTATCGTTAATTGTTACTAATTATTAATTATATTTCTTAATTAATTTCTTAATTAAATTATTAAATTATATTAATAAATAATATTACTTACTAAATATTATATTAATTGTTTCTTCAAATTATTAATCAATAATATTAAAATTAAAAAATTATAAAAATAAATTAAGATAAACATAATAATATATGTAGTATACAATATACCTAACATATAACATATATAATAATATATATTAATTTTAAATAATAATTATTCTTTTATTTTAATAAAATGCCGAGACGTAAGATAGAACGTAATTCAGAGGAAGAAGTAGAGTTTCAACAACAACGTCGTGAGAGACAGGCAGAGAATCAACGTCGTCGACGGCAGGCTGCAAGAGCAGTAGCCAGCAGTAGTTCTGATAATAATTTGCCAGAAATAGTGTTGGAACAAAATAGTTTATTGTGGAAACAAAAACGTGCAGAGTATCAATCTCGTTATCGATCACGCATGAGAAATCAGTCTCGTTTAAATATTAATAATACATCATTTAATGAAATAATTGAATATTATATTGGTCCTATGGATGTGTCTTGTATTCATTGCAATGCAAAGCATTTCGCAGCTGAAAAAATATCTAATAAGGGAAATTCATTTCACGATTGTTGTAATCACGGTGCAGTGTATTTGGAACCATTGCCTCAAATTCCACATTTTCTTTTTAGTTTATATAATGGCAGTCATGCAAAATCTAAAGATTTTTTCCAACATATTCGTAGTTACAATAGTTCATTTTCGTTTGCGTCATTTAATGCTAATTTGATTAATTTTCGAGAAAGGCGACCTGGTCCTTATTGCTTCAAAATACAGGGACAAATTTACTATCAAATTAATACTGCGTTGTATGCTGCGCAAAACGAAAATCCAACTTATGGCCAGCTTTTTATTGTGGATACAAACGAAGCAGTAGATCATCGTCTTAATCAGAACTCGCACTTGGATTTGGAAATCGTACAAGGTTTTGAACATTTGATGCGAGAATGTAATGTATTTGCTCAATCTTATCAAATGATGGGTGAAGAATTAAAAAATCAACGGCAGTTAGAAATTGAATTTGGTGAATCATCACCAGAATTACAATTATTATTTACGTTAAAACCGGGAATGGATCGACGTCGTTATAATGCTCAAAGAACAAACGAAGTTGCTGCTGTTTTTTCTACATCTGCTGATGGGGAAATTCCAGAGTCTTTTGTTATAATACGTGATAAACATACCAAAATTCTACAAAAAGTTAGTACTATGGATCCTAATGTAGAACCGTGGATATATCCGTTATTTTATCCATACGGTACTCGAGGTTGGCATCGTAATTTAATGAAATTGAATAGTGATAAACGAATAACTAGAGGACAATACATTAAGTATCGCATGGCTATTCGCGATGACTTTAATGTTTTCTTATTAGGACGACGCTTATTTCAACAATGGCTTGTAGACAATTATGTAAAAATTGAAAAAGACAGAACGGATTATTGCAAAACTCATCAGAAAGAATTGCGCTCTGAATCATATCAAGGCTTAATAGATTATATAGAAAATATGGCGAATAACTTAAATGGACGTATTGGAAAAATGGTTATACTTCCTTCTACGTTTATCGGATCACCGCGAAACATGTTACAAAATTATCAAGATGCAATGGCAATTGTTGCTAAATTTGGTAAACCAGATCTTTTTATCACAATGACCTCTAATCCAAAATGGCGTGAAATTGAGGAAAATCTTTTGCTTGGTCAACAAGCTTTCGATAGACCTGATATTTGCGCTCGTGTTTTTAATATTAAAAAAGACTATTTAATAGATTTGATTACTAAGCAAAAATTTTTTGGTGAAGTTGCAGCATATGTATATGTTATTGAATTCCAAAAACGTGGTTTGCCACATATCCATATGTTAGTTACTTTAAAACACAATTTTAAAATAACAACTCCAAAAATTATTGATAAATATATATCTGCAGAAATTCCTGATCCATGTGAGAATCGTAATTTACATGATATAGTCATGAGACATATGATTCACGGGCCTTGTGGCGATTGGTGTTTGGTAGATGGAAAATGTTCGAAACATTACCCTAAATCGTATCATGAAGAGACCAGAATGGATGAAGATGCTTATCCATATTATCGTCGACGAGCTACTGGAAAGACTTTTGAAAGACCCGGCGGATATATAGTTGATAATCGACATGTTGTTCCATACTGTCCTACATTATCAACTATATTTAATTGTCATATTAACGTCGAAATAGTTTCCAGTATTAAATCGGTTAAATATCTGTATAAATATATTTATAAAGGTCATGATGCTGCGGCTATAACAATTGAACCAATAACAGAAAATGTAATTGTTGATCATGATGAGATACGTGATTATATTGAAGCACGTTATGTTGGACCTGTAGAAGCTAGCTGGCGTATACTCGGTAAGAAATTACAAGATAAAAGTCACGCTATAATACGTTTGCCCGTTCACCTACCTAATGACCAAACTGTAATCATCGAAAATGAATATATTGCAGATGCAATGACTTTCGCTTTAAATCAAGTTACTATGTTAATAGATTATTTTGCATTAAACTTACGCGATGTTGAAGCGAGAAAATATTTATATACAGAAATTCCACACTATTATACTTTTAAGAAAGAAAAAATTAATGGCAGAAATATATCACACTGGGTCAAACGAAGTAATTATTATAATTGCATAGGCCGAATGTATTCTGTTAGTCCAACACAAACAGAATTATTTCATTTACGATTATTGTTACTTACTGTTAAAGGAGCTACGAGTTTTAACGATTTAAGAACTGTAAATGGGGAAGTTTATCAATCGTTTTCAGAAACATGTTTGGCTTTAGGTCTAATTGAAGATGATGATGAATGGATACGAGCTATGACTGAAGCTGCCAGGTGGATGATGCCACGACAGCTTCGTAAATTATTTGTACGTATTTTATTACATTGTCAGCCGTTACATCCTGAAGAACTTTGGGAGAGCTTTAAAGTGGCAATGTCGGAAGATTATACACGATGTTTTGGTATATTACAAGGACAAAAAAAAGCTTATGAACAAATCGGCGCTATGCTTTCTGCAGAAGGTAAAAGTTTCGCTGATTTTCCACAAATGGAGCAAATGATAGAATATAACGAGGAGGAGGATTATGTGACACTTGAACAAACTATAGAAATTGGAACTAGGCAATATAATCAATTAAATGAGAAGCAAAAAGAAATAGTTAATTTAATATTAAACAGATTAGGTAATAAAAGTCATAACAACCATTGTTTTTATATTGATGGTCCAGGTGGGTCAGGTAAAACGTTTATATACACAACTATTTATTACTTAGCCAAAATTCGAAATAAATGCGTATGTACAATGGCTTTCACAGGCATAGCAGCAACGTTACTTCCTGCTGGAAAAACAGTTCATAAAACTTTCGGATTACCAGTTCCATTATTTGCTGATTCATCATCTGCCATTAAAATTCAGTCCAAGGAAGCTCAATATTTGAAAGAAATAGACATCTTTATTTGGGACGAAGCACCGATGACACCACGATATGCTCTAGATATTATGGATCGAACGCTACGTGATATTATGAGTAATGATTTACCATTTGGAGGAAAAATTGTTATATTGGGCGGTGATTTTAGACAACTTCTTCCGATTAAAATACGAGGTACTCGAAGTGAAATTGTAAATCTTTCCATTAAGTTTAGTTCTACTTGGAAATATTTTTTAAATTTTTCTTTAACGCAAAATATGCGAGTCCTTCCAGAAGAAATTGAATTTGCAAAATTTTTATTAGATATGGGAGATGGAAAGTTAAATGATTCTAATGATAATATACAAATTCCTGAATGTTGTATAGCACCATCTGACGCAGATATTGTCACAGATATATACGGCGACTTAATACAAAAAAAGGATTTTGATAAAGTAGCTAAATGTGCAATACTTTCTGCAAGGAATATTGATGTAGATGAAATTAATAAACGAGTTGTCGAATTATTAGATATATCTGAAGAACGAATTTATACAAGTATAGATAGCGCTGTAAATTGCGGTGATAATGATGACATTGAGGAATCATTATTACCAGAATATTTAAATAGTTTGTCTCCATCATCTCTACCTCCTCATGAATTACGTTTAAGGCCAAATTGTATTATTATGTTAATAAGAAATCTTAGTATCAATGAAGGACTTTGCAATGGTACTAGATTAATGATTACAGAACTTGCAGATCATTTACTAAAATGCAAAATTTTAACGGGTGACAAAACGGGAGATATTGTATTTTTAAATCGTATAACGTTGTATTGTGAAAATGTATATCCTTTTACATTTAAAAGAAGACAATTTCCAGTCAAGATAGCTTTCGCTATGACAATTAACAAGTCACAGGGACAGACGTTTGACAGAGTAGGAATAGATCTTCGCAAAGATGTTTTTAACCACGAACAACTTTATGTCGCTTTTTCGCGAGTTCGTTCCTGGCAGGCATTAAAAGTTTATCTAGGTAATCAACGAGATCAAGAGACACGGTAGTGTCTCGCGCCAAGTATACGCGGAGCGAGGCCGACCGTGACTCTTTTACGCGACGCGACGGGTTGCGAGTACTCAAGATGTTGAGATCTCGATAACGAGTGAACGGATCAAGTTCTAAGTAGGCTTGATCAATAGCTTGAGGTCGAATTAGGGGGGGGTTTCTCTTATAATATTTCCGCTACGTGCCCTACGAGCGGAGATATTGCGACGCAAAGTCCAAATGTGAAAATTTATTTTTAAGATACTTCTTCTTCTACGTCGACCGTCTCTCATGCCATGCCATGCCATCATTTCATTGGCTGGAATCGCGTCCTTTTCACTTTTTCGACACTGGCGGCGCTTTCGCCAGCGCGCTGTCACAGTCAGTTCAGTTAATACGTGTGTGTACTGCGCGCAGTGCAGATAGTGCGTTCAGTGCGCTGTCACTGTCAGTTCAGTTAACCTATCGAGAGACACGGTAGTGAGCCGGAGCGAGACCGACCGTGACTCTTTACGCGACGCGACGATTAATATTTTTTCTGATTCAAGGTAATTGTTTTATTTACATATAATTATCCTATTATTATACGACGCGAAGCGTGACCGCACCGTGACTCTTTTACGCGACTAAGTGCATGTGACAGGAATTGTAATAGTTTACGTTTACGTGAGTATTACTTCTGTAGTAACTTATACGAACGATATCATCGTAGTTACTATAAAATCTCCAGTTTATGCGGAGGAATTATCGTATCGTTCGTAAGTTACTACAGAATTAAGTAACGCTCGCGTAAACATAGTATAGGTTAGATTACCGATTTCTTACAAATTTAACATAAAACGCGATTTTACATAAAACGCGAGATTCATTTATGAGAGCTTTCCAGCAAGCGACACAAGTCGACACAGGTATCGTTTTGTCTTTGTTACTCCAAAATGCCAAAAAAGAAAAATAGAACGACGTTTGTGTCGGCTTGTGTCACTTGCTGGAAAGCTCCCTATGTATGTAAGTTTAACGTCTATATGAAATAATTTTCCTAAATGTAATGTAAAAATAACACGATGTTATATATGCAGTTTGGCGTGAATATATATATATATATGTGTGTGTGATTTCTGCCCAGTGCTCTAAATGTTATGTGATTTTTGCCCAGTGTTTTATGCTTTGATATAGATAGAAGGAACGTGAAAAAGAGCAGGAAAAGGAAAGAACGTTAGCGGCGAAGCAGACAGAAAAAAACAAACAGAAGAGACAGATTCAAGCTTTGTCTTTTAATCTGGACGAAGCCGAAGATGTAGCTGAGATGTCTTCTGACGAAGACAATGCCGAAAAATCCCTGCAGTCAGAAAATGTGCAATCTGATGGCCCCGCGATTAAGAAGATTAAGAAAAATCCAGATGTAGATACAAGTTTCTTGCCAGATAGGGAAAGGGAGGAGGAGGAAAATAAACTTAAGGAAGAATTGAGGCAAGAATGGGCTAGAAAGCAGAACGCGTTGAAGGAAGAAGAAATTGAGATCACATTCAGTTATTAGGATGGATCTGGCCATCGTCGGAGTGTTATAATGAAGAAAGGTGAATGTCTTAGTGATTTATTAAAATACTCCAGTGTCACTTTTGGAGTAACATTGGCGTGATATATAATGTTCTACGGCATAAATTATTAAATTTTCACATACAGGTAATTCTATCTATCAGCTTCTTCAGAGATGTTTAGAAGTTTTGAGGCGTGAATTCAGCGAGCTTAAAACAGTAATGGCAGATCAGTTAATGTATGTCAAGGAGGATCTTTCTTATATTACCGCACCATTATACGTTTTACGATTTTATTGTAACTAAGGTAAAGATACTAAATGATAAAACTTATGAAGCAATATCACAATGTTGGCATGTTATTTTAATGTATGTAATATTGCGATTAGGCACGAGGAAAAAGCGAACCTCTGTTCACATTTGACGTTTACGATGATATTCGTGTTATGCACGATGCTTCTGTCGAAACCGAGGAATCACATGCCGGAAAAATTTTACTTAGGTATTTATCATTAAAAGAATACTTTGTATAATTCTCTTTTATGTTATTTCTCATTAGATCATGATACGAGAGGAACAAACACATTTTTCCAGCGAGTAGATGGGAACTTTTTGATCCAACGAAAAGTTACGACAAGTATACAGTGTCGAATAAAAATAGGAAGAAAGACAAAATCTGATAAACTTAGATTCAACGAATTGTCTAATTTCGTTTAAAGGATTCAGATTCAAAGGACTGTAATTTAGTAGAGCTACATAATCGAGTAAATGAATTAAATATTATCACATAACTAAATGAATTAAAATCACAGTCCTTAAAAATACAATGTAGCTATATATATATACGCGTATATATATTGTAATATGTTGTAATATATTGAAATATGTTGTAATTGTAATATATTGTAATATATTGTAATATATTGTAATATATATATATATACATATATATATATATTACAATCTGTTGAACAATGAATCAATTGTACGATGAAACAAAGTTATTTATCTGGTTATTAATATTTACAGTCCTTTGAATCTGAATCCTTTAAACGAAATTGGACAATTCGTTGAATCTAAGTTTATCAGATTTTATCTTTCTTCCTATTTTTATCCGACACTGTATACTTGTCGTAACTTTTCGTTGGATCAAAAGGTTCCCATCTACTCGCTGGAAAAATGTGTTTGTTCCTCTGGTACCATGATCTAATGAGAAAAAATAAAAAAATAACATAAAAGAGAATTATACAAAGTATTCTTTTAATGATAAATACCTAAAGTAAAACTTTTCCGGCATGTGATTCCTCGATTTCGACAGAAGCATCGTGCATAACACGAATATCATTGTGAACGTCAAATGTGAACAGAGGCCCGCTCTTTCCTCGTGCTTATAGATATCCATTAACAGGTGGTACTTATGATCGGCAGTCCAGACTCCGAAAAATCGCATTTTGCAAAGAATTATCTGAAGGAATACGGATACGTCAACAGAGACACTTTAGGCAGCTGGCAGAAGTGCATTGCCGCAGTCCAACAATATACTTGAATCAAGGAAAAAGTATAGTTATAGACAATACCAATCCCGATCCAGCTTCGAGAAAGAGATACAGGTAGCCAAGAAGCGCAATGTCTCGGTCAGATGTTTTGTTATGACGACAAGTATAGAACACGCGAAACATAATAATAAGGTAAGGAAATTAACATTAACCGTCATCGTGTGAAAGAATCGTATGAAGTGATGTATCCGAAAATTTGAATCAATTTATTATTATATTACAGTTTCGCGAGTTGACTGATCCAAGCCACATTCCAATCAACGAGATTATTATCAACTCCTACGTGTAAGTAGATTTTAGATATATAAATTTGAATGCATTTTTACTTAAAATTCCATATATTATTTTAACCATAGGTTTAACTTTTAGGGTTTTGTTATATTACTTAAAATTATTTTCAGGATATTGTAACACCCTAGGACATGAAAAACATTGAAGAGAACAAAAAGTCGGGTAAACGAAGACGCGGTGGTGGCAACGAGGATGACAACGCAGAACAGTCTATTGGAGTGAGAAAACGAATGAAAGTAAAGAGCAAAAGGAAGTGAGGATGATATTGAATTAGATTAATCATGTTTATTGTACATGTATCTTTTCATATTCATATTGAATAATCGTAATTAGCTAATTGTCATAAGTTCATTAATGTAGGGAGCAACTTGAAAAGAAAAAAAACCGAGACCCTTAGCAATGTGCCTCTAAATTAATAAGCGTTTGTGTAATATAATGATACGATATTGATATGACATAATTAATGGAAATGCACCGGCCATTGCGTATCATAAGCCTGAATTCTGACCATCGATTTTTGCTAGCTCACGATAATTCCTAACCGATCACAGACCCGACAAATACGGCATTGGCATTGTGGCACAGGCTGTCAAGTTGAGACTACTCTATTTTGAATTTTGTGATATAGACCGAAGGAGGCGTGTGCAATGGTCATGTCGATGTTTATAACGACTCTCCTTGTCGCACCATTCGAAGAGGTGTTTTGCGAAGACCCGTTATTCCAAGAAATGTAATAAACTTTTGAACAGTGCCTTCAGAATTATAACACGAAGGTCTACTAGAAGTATAAATGCTTTCTTACTGACAGATAATCGATAGACGAACTAACATAAGGACGAAGAATCATACAAATATCAGAGCTTAACGGAGAATGTGTATGAGGAAATTTTTTATCATATTTTCTTTTTATTCTATTTCATAAGCCTTCCGCTATTGTTTTGGAACGAGCCTTTGCTTTTTCGCGAAACTTTTCTACGATATTTACGTTTTACGATTTTACTACCTTTTAGGTTTACTCTTACAATTTTACATCACGCGCGCGCGCGGTATATTCTCTATTTGTACTACATTTATTATAACGTACAATTACAATTGCGCGATACTTTACGCGAGTAATGTATTACATTAGGTAGAGAGGAGCGTATCTAGAACGAATTGGGACACGGAGCTTGCGTTACAAACTCGACTCGCTACATTTGCAGCCTCCGAGTCGTGAAACGGTTTCGCAACGACGGGAACGCCCTACGTGCGGTACGGATATCATTAGAAATCCTTAAAAAAAAAGAAGTATTAGCCTCTGTATTTATTGGGGTGTTCGCGGCGTTTCGTTTACCGGAATGCCTCTGTCTGTGATCGCTTTAATCTTATCGAAGTGTCCAAGCGCTTGCGGCGACTCGATATTCATAATCGGTAAGCTCGCGAGAGAGAGAACAAATAAAGACAATTTGCAAGATAAAATAAAATAACGAAGACTAATTTAGCTTAATGTGCTCCGTGCGGGAGCTTGAACACTGCGCATAATCCTTAAAGATCTCACAGGTAGATACCATTTTAAAACGATCATCATGTACCTTGAAAGTATAGACTTTGTTATGTTAATGTAATGATGAACGTCTGTAATAAAAATGCGCAAAAAATCGCACTTGATCGCATTGTCAATAATACTCGAAAAAAAAAACAAAGTGGTAGTATTATACCTCGAAATAACACCCTGTACATACTGTTTATAAAATGCGTAATACTACAAAAAGGCGTGATATTCGTACAAAATTACCTTTTTTAAAATAGAGAAGAACACGATCGCATAGTGCAGACCAAACGCTTTGGACCAAACGCTATGGTACATGAGCATATTTACAGTTCGAAGACCAAGAGGCAGAGCCGCGGGGATACGACGACAAGAAGAAAGATGTCGTCAGCTAACTACCATTGGGGTAGACGAGGCAGAAGACCGAGACAGTAACATAATTATTTTTAAGCCGTATTTTTAAGCAGTAATATAACCCGTCAGTATTATATATTCGTACCTCTGACCATACACATATGAACACACACATACAAAGTGAATATGTGAATATGCTACGTTTCTTATACATACATGAAAACATAATTGCTAAATAAACATTTAATAAAACTATTATATTGTTGTTATTACTTCATACTTACCAAATCAAGTTTTATTTAATATGTATAATCTATTGTAACTGTAAATAAATATATTATTTACTGTATAATTAAATGCTGGTACATTCAAGAAATTTGTAATTCTGACCTGGATTTATATCCTGTCTAAACTACACATGTATGTTTAAATTAATGTTTTACCTAGTTATTGCACCAATAATGTTTAAATAAATCGTAACTTTAGTTTTTAACGCAGGAAAAGAAAATTTAACGTTTAAGCGCTAACCAATGTTGATGTATTTTCTGAAGAAATACTTACATATTGATTTTGTTGCATATTCGAAATCTAAAATCCGAGCATGCTAGAAGCACTTTCATTATCTTCAATGTGTCAGGTATTTTAAAAGAACACTAAATTTGTCTTTAAAAATAGGCAAAATTCAAGCAGCTGTAACTTTGTTAAAAATGAACAAAATTTAAATTTAAAAAAAGGATTTTAAAGCTTGAAATCTCTACTTTTGAAAGTTTTTATCGTGGATTGAATAAGAAATGAGCATTTTGACTTTGATTGCTCATAACTTCCTTAAAAATCATCGTATTGCAATTCAAAAAACAGATTCTTAAAGCTGAAACTTTGCTTTATTGAACGGTATAATTGCCAAATTTTTTAAAATAACAAATAGACATGATACAATGGATGAAATAATGTAAATTATTTTTAAATGCAGAGTACTTAAAAGTACAAAAAAACATAAAGAATAATTAATTTTATTTGTATCATGTCTACATGTTATTTAAAAAAATCTATTTTCTTAGAAATAATAGTCTGTAACACCTTTAGCTTTACAATCTGTACATACTGTTTGTAAGATATATTCTTTATAAGACTAGTTAGAAGAGGATGCGTAACACTACAAAATGCATGATATCAGTACAAAATTACCTTTTTCAAAAAAGGTAAAAAAAAAGGCGCCAAGTACACGCGTGGTTGTTACCTCGAAAAAAACCAAGTGGTAGTATCATTATTTTAAATTAAAAAATAAATAAAATCTATTCTAACCTAGGTGGTAGTAGCTTTAATTTTTCTTAACAAAATTATTACATTACAAAATTGTTACTTTATTCAATCCAAGTGATATCTACCTCAAAAAACTTAAATAACAAGTGGAATCTATTTAAAAAAAATATGTGAAATCTTTTAATACTGCGCCAATTACAAAGAGAGAATATATAGGTATATATATACATATATACCTTAACAAAATTATTAGTATATCACAAAATTGCGTTACCAAAACTCAATCCAAGTGATACGTACCAACCTAAGTGGTAGTAGTCATTTCTCCTTAACAAAATTATATCACAAAATTGCGTTACCTAACTCAACCTAAGTAATATGTTATTTCAAAAAAATATATAAAATCTTTAAATTACGCCAACTATAAAGAGAATATATATATTGCTTTGAAAAAATAATTGTAGTGCAACTACTCTTAAAAAATAAAACAAAATTGTGTTACCTAACTTAACCCAAGTGGTATGTATCTTTGTATTCCTAATAAGGATCTTTCTATCAACCCAAGTGGTAGTAGTTTTAATTCTTCTTGATAAAATTATAATATTACAAAGAATCATTTTAATCACAAAAAATTAAAGAGGAAACATTATAAAATAAAAATATTTAATTAAAATAAAATAAATAAATTTTTCTTGTATTATATAGACATGCACGCGCGCTATTAACTTAATATTTCACTGTTACTATTACACTATTAACCACACAACTGGTCAAAATATGCCATGACAGCCGGTCATGAAGTAAGCACAAGAGAACCAATCCGCATTGCGGAAAAGCGACAATAATATTTCGATAGATTCGAGTATGGATGACATGCCCTTTTAGAAGAGGATGCGTACACTACAAAATGCATGATATCAGTACAAAATTACCTTTTTCAAAAAAGGTAAAAAAAGGGCGCCAAGTACACGCGTGGTTGTTACCTCGGAAAAAAACCAAGTGGTAGTATCATTAATTTTAAATGCAAAAAAAATAAATCTATTCTAACCTAGGTGATAGTGGCTTTAATTTTTCTTAACAAAATTATTAAAAACAGAAGTCGTTTTTGTTCAACCCAACTGGCCTAATAATTAATATATTTAAACTCACAACGTTTTGAAAAATTATCTCACAAAATTGTCTCACAAAAGTTGTCTCACAAAATTGTCTGACAAAAATTGTCTCACAAAATTGTCTCACAAAAATTGTCTCACTTAATTGTCTCACAAAAATTGTCTCACAAAATTATTAAATTACAAAATTGTTACTTTATTCAATCCAAGTGATATCTACCTCGAAAAAACCTAAATAACAAGTGGTATCTATTTAAAAAAAATATGTGAAATCTTTTAATACTGCGCCAATTACAAAGAGAGAATATACCTTAACAAAATTATTATTATATCACGAAATTGCGTTACCAAAATCAATCCAAGTGATATATATATACCTTAACAAAATTATTATTATATCACAAAATTGCGTTACCAAACTCAATCCAAGTGATACGTACCAATAACCTAAGTGGTAGTAGCCTTATTTCTCCTTAACAAAATTATATCACAAAATTGCGTTACCTAACTCAACCTAAGTGATATGTTATTTCAAAAAATATATGAAATCTTTAAATTACGCCAACTACAAAGAGAATATAATATTGCTTTGAAAAATAATTGTAGTGCAACTACTCTTAAAAAATAAAACAAAATTGTGTTACCTAACTCAACCCAAGTGGTATGTATCTTTGTATTCCTGAGGATCTTTCTATCAACCCAAGTGGTAGAGTTTTAATTCTCCTTGATAAAATTATAATATTACAAAGAATCATTTAATTATTTTAATCACAAAGAATTAAAGAGGTAACATATAAAATAAAAATATTTAATTAAAATAAAATAAATAAATTTGTTCTTGTAAAAAACTTGGCGCTGCTTTTTTAAGGTTAATCCAGACAAACTTGCATAGGTGCATAAGCATATGCATAAAGAGATGGATTGGCTATTTCTTTTTGCACATATATATGAACCAATCAATTTCTTACGCTTAGGTTTATGCGCGATGCAAAATTTGTCTGGATAGACTTTTAAAAAAGCAGCGCCAAGTTTTTTTACAAGAAAAATTTATTTATTTATTTTAATTAATATTTTTATTTTATAATGTTACCTCTTTAATTCTTTGTGATTAAAATAATTAAATGATTCTTTGTAATATTATAATTTTATCAAGGAGAATTAAAACTACTACCACTTGGGTTGATAGAAAGATCCTCAGGAATACAAAGATACATACCACTTGGGTTGAGTAGGTAACACAATTTTGTTTATTTTTTAAGAGTAGTTGCACTACAATTATTTTTCAAAGCAATATATATATTCTCTTGTAGTTGGCGTAATTTAAAGATTTCATATATTTTTTTTGAAATAACATATCACTTAGGTTGAGTTAGGTAACGCAATTTTGTGATATAATTTTGTTAAGGAGAAATAAGGCTACTACCACTTAGGTTATTGGTACGTATCACTTGGATTGAGTTTGGTAACGCAATTTTGTGATATAATAATAATTTTGTTAAGGTATATATATATCACTTGGATTGATTTTGGTAACGCAATTTCGTGATATAATAATAATTTTGTTAAGGTATATTTCTCTCTTTGTAATTGGCGCAGTATTAAAAGATTTCACATATTTTTTTTAAATAGATACCACTTGTTATTTAGGTTTTTCGAGGTAGATATCACTTGGATTGAATAAAGTAACAATTTTGTAATTTAATAATTTTGTGAGACAATTTTTGTGAGACAATTAAGTGAGACATTTTTGTGAGACAATTTGTGAGACAATTTTTGTCAGACAATTTTGTGAGACAACTTTTGTGGACAATTTTGTGAGATAATTTTCAAAACGTTGTGAGTTTAAATATATTAATTATTAGGCCAGTTGGTTGAACAAAAACGACTTCTGTTTTTTAATAATTTTGTTAAGAAAAATTAAAGCCACTATCACCTAGGTTAGAATAGATTTTATTTTTTTTGCATTTAAAATTAATGATACTACCACTGGTTTTTTTCCGAGGTAACAACCACGCGTGTT